>NC_140919.1:24931371-25004166 GCF_045865225.1 Trachurus japonicus
TGGTGAAAAAAAAGTGTACTTTATTGTATTTCAAGTATATTCGTATTTTGAATAGTATATTGAAAATGTAATTATACAAATTGTACTTTATATAAATATATAAAAATTACACTAACATCACACTTTCACGCTAATACTTTTAACACACTTGAAAATAATTATACTATATTACACTTTATAGAAATATATTAAACTAAAATATACTTAAAGTGAAATTTATGTGTAATTTCTAAAGTGTACTTATTTGAAATTTGTTTTCACACATACTTTTGATATATTTTAAAATGTATGCTAAAATTGTCATTGTAAAATACAATGATAACATATTTTGAAAGTATACATTTTAATATCAACACTGTAATATTACGTTTGAGTGTATTTTAAGTTACATTTGAGTTTAATTATAAAGTGAAGTTATTTATGCTTGTAGCCTACTTCAGGACATTTTGGAAAGTGGTATTAGCCTATGCACCTAAACCCGTTTATTAAATTTTGTGCTGTGTGTTTGGCAAAAAAAAAAAAAGATAGGCTACAACCTTATACGCATGAAATCACATGAAACAATACACTTAATTAACACTTAACAATCATCCACAAGAGCGTTGTAGAGTTGTTGGATTGTGTGTTTGATAGTCTCCGTAGCGGTAGCTGAGCAGCTCATGTCTCTGCCCCGCCGATCTAAAAACAGCTTGTAGGTTACCGTCAATTACAGTAAAAGTAACGAACCCTATCCCTAAGACTAGGGATTAACGGGCAAATCTGCCAAAATGTTGAAATATCCCTTTAAGCACATTGTTTTAATGTTATAATGTCCGTTAACCAAGGTTAAAAGTCTGTATTAAAAATTAGTTGATTGCATATTAAAACAGCTGAATTCATATTTAAAAAGTTAATTAATAAATACTAAGTTATGTTAATAATTAAAAACAGATACTTACCTATAAAAAGAAATTGAACAGTGATAAAATATTTTTTTATACGTTTATTTTGAAAGAGATTGGCTGGAGATGAGCTGTCAGCCAATCGGGAAGAAGCTCCCGCCCCTTGACCTGCTCAGAACAAGGTTCACTTCCTCCGGAGCCGTTGTCAGGAGAGCGAGCAGCCCCGCATCGAGCACGACACTTAGCTTGTGAAGAGGAGACACTAGTGAAAGTTGATAAAAGTGATTAAAAACTACGGGATAACTCCGGTGACGCCCTGGACCTGTGAGAGTGAAGCTAGAGGGACCCGACATCTCCACCAAGAAGAAAACGCATCGGTGAGAAATCGTTTTTTCCATGCTAAATGCTAACCGCCAGTGCTAATCAGTGCTAATACCAGAGACCTTACCCACTCGTGTGAATCACTAGCGTTAAAGCTAGCACTAGCTTCATTTTGAAGGTGCAATATGAGACGTTTTGAGAATTTGTTGCACACTGAACTGTAAAATCTGATGATTTAGCACAGTATCTGCGTTTTTAGCACGCCGAGTCACTATTTTATGCTAAGACATGGCAGAAGGTGCACACTGTACGTCTTCTTACTGGTATTAATGTTATATTTGCATGCTTATTACTATGTGAAGACGTTATTTTTATATTATTGATGTGGAGAAGTTATTTTAATAACTTAATCTCTGATATTTTGAGAATGTTGCTATGATATTATTGGGTGTGGTGTCATATTACAATGTTTATTCAGTTAGAAATATTCTCTGTGAATTGAGTGGATTTAACATGATTTATATATTGTATTTCATGATTGAGAGTTGAGAGAATTAAGAGAATGTTCTGACATTACTCATCATAGGTCAGGTTTTCCTGTTGGATCCTTTGAACCTTGGACCTACCCGGATGTTGGAGCCTGGATCGAGACGTTTGATGGCGAACCACAGCCTGGAGGACAACTAGAGATATGGTGCCCGCAAAGAATCAAGAACCTGGATCCTTTCATCACTTCATTACACACACACACACACATATCCAACACATTCAACCATGCGGTAGGATAGATCCTCTTCACTTCCTCAGTGGACTGAACATTTCATACTGGGAGTGACTGAAAAAAGAGGTGACTTGAACTTTCAAACATAGCTGCAATTTTTTTTTTTTTATGTTCCTACTTACCTGGGTAAGAATTGTGTTACACTGTATGTACATGTGTTTTGCTTATCCTTCTTTAAAGGACAATTCCAGGCAAATTCAACTTGAGGGTGTATGTTCTTATCATTTTAAGTCTAAAAGAAGGAATGTGAAGATTTTCAGTTTAACGTCTCCTGTTTTGCGGTAGCTGCGTCTGTCCCCGCATCGCTACGGCAGCAATGAATGGGAGTGGATGCAAGTTCCGCTGGTTAGGCTGTTTTCATCCCTCAAAGCTGCAATTTTTTTCCACAGACAGCGTCAGATGGTTACTCAAACATGCACTGAGAAGTTTCTTTACTTCAAGCAAGCCGACATGCTTGTAAAACTAGATCTAAATTCAAAGTCTCACGCGAGACCCTGTTGCCGTGCTCGGTGCATTCAGGGGTAGTCAGAAAGCTACCGTTTGTGTCATAAACACAGGAATATCGACTCTTGACTTGCTTCAAGTAAAAAAAACGTATCGGCGCATGTTTGAGTCGCCACCTGACGCTGTCTGTTGAAAAAAATGTACACTTGAAGCAAGTAAAGAGTCGATATTCCTGTGTTTATGACACAAAAGGTAGCTCCTACTGCACCTGAATGCACCGAGCACGGCAGCAGGGTCTCGCACAAGACTTTGAATTAGATCTAGTTTTACAAGCATGTCGGCTTGCTTGAAGTAAATAAACTTCTCGGTACATGTTTGAGGTCGCCATCTGACGCTGTCTGTGGAAAAAAATCTGAAAAAAATGCGGCTTTGAGGGATGTAAACAGGCTAACCAGCGGAACTTGCATCCACTCCCATTCATTGCTGCCGTAGCGATGCGGGGACAGACCAAGCTACCACAAAACAGGAGCGATTAAACTGAAAATCTTCACATTCCTTCTTTTAGACCCAAAATGATAGGAACATACACCCCCAAGTTGAATTCACCTGGAATTGTCCTTAAAGGTTTATTTGTAATGTTTAGGTCTGCTGCCTGAAATAAACCTATTTCTATTTTCTATTTCCTATGTACGAAAGAAGCAATATTTGAAAATGTGTTATTAAAGTTTTCCTTTGAAAATGTTTAAAAGCCATATGTAAATGTTTATACATTTAGAGATAGTACAAGTTTCTGTATTATTTGCAATGTATTATTATAATTTGGATGTGGTTTAAATACATTAAAGTATGTTTTTTTACCTGGAAGTAGTCCCACAAGTCTTTCAGCCTTTAGTATACTTGTAACACATTTGCATGAAGGTAGAAAGTAGTATACCAAAAGTATAATTAAGTATATATTTTAATACACTAACATCTAATTTTTAATGTACTTATAATACAAACAAAGTACACTTTAATTTAACTAATTAGGCATGTATTAGTACATGAAATGTCATGTACTTAAAGTGCACTAAATATACTTTAAGTTGTTCCACTTTAGTACACAAAAATACACTAAATACACTTTAAGTTGAGCTTTTCTACAACTTAATTACAATTTAAATATACTTAACACAAAATTAGTTGTTCCAATTTAGCACTCTTCAAGTTAACTAATCTTAAACACACTTGAAATATAATGATGATTAGTGCGGCTTGAAGTACACAAAAGTATGCTAAATTTTAGTACACTTAGTACATTAATTTTTCACCAGGGAACCCACTGCTGATAATAATCAGCTAGTGCAGATGTTAAAAATAAGTGAAGCGAAACTTGGGCTAAAGCGTGAAATAATCACTCACCTTTAAGTGAGTGATTAACCTTCAGATAGCTGACAGTAAGACAGCTGGGCCTGCTGTTCACACAATGAGATCCGTCTTGTAAATTCATATAAAAAGTAATTTCAGCAAACCGTTGCCAGGGCAGCCTGTGGCGTAGGACTGCAAGGACACCACACCTTGTATTTGTATTCATTTTAAAAGATAACTGTGATGACTGTCATCTATGTTGACAAGTTGAACCACCCATCATTGTTTCTTGTTAAGCAAAATGAACCAGTGACATGTACTTTCAGTTGGAGAAAGTGTCAGCCATTATAGCTGTAAAAATATATTGTTAATACAAGACTGGGCAAGCCTAAAGACAGGGCTTGTGGGGGAAACGTGTCAGAACCTCGAGACCTTTATCCAGAACTGCCCCTGGCACTTCTTTTCTTTTGATATTTCCTCTCTATCACTTCACTATTTGGCAACATTTTGAGGATGTTAGGCAATGACCTCTGCCCTTCAAGCACATGTGGGGTGTGAGGGAACGTGCTGTACAGAAGCTTGCAGTATAGACTCAAGTGCACAGAATGTACTCAGATGGTTTTCCAAACTGTCACTGCTAGATGCCTGAGGCAGATAACACACTAGAAAGAGCTAACTTTGGCTGAGAAACACATTATTACATCCATCACATTATGTGTCAAGCACAAAAAAAGCAGGTGTGCAGATCCCCTGCAGCTGATAAATAACTGCTGAATTGAAAAAATCCTTCTCTTATAGGAGCAGTTTTGCCTTTTCACATTATAGTGACCTAATATTCTAAAAAGATACCATAGCAATTTGTTCATCTCCAGTGTGTGGTGTAATGTGATAGCAGGAACAGCATGGATTTCACAATTGACAACATGACTTTTATCCAGAAGGAGAGTGCCTACGAAAAGACACCGTTTATTTGTCAGTCCAAAGAGTTAACTTTGTGAAGCTGAGCTTGGTGCTGCTAGAGGAATTTATTTAAACTCATCTCTTATATTATCAGGATACAGCCAGCATTTGTCAATCAATGAGTTGTATACTGCTACAAAACCATTGGAAATGACACATAGAAGTGCACCTCTACGGAGTAATTTCTCAGATTTCCACTGAAATGTTATTATTTCTCAACACTGTACATTTTTTTACGTTAACTATTGTGTAATTGCAGAGTTCAAATTTGCATATTTGGAAATGCGAATGCTTTCTACTTAATGTTATTAGATATGATTTATTGCATCAGGGCAGAGTGGCTCTTACATGTCTGTAGAAGCAAAGTTGTAAGAAATATGCATCATTGCTCTTCTGTTCCCATAGATTTAATCCACTAATTAAGGCTATTTGTGTTACCAGCCCAAAGCCTAATGGGCTGGTAGCTATTTTACTACACAGCAATGAATGACTGTGGAACAGTAAGAAAGAAACACAGTTTCAGTAGTGTGCAGTTATCTCAAGCACCATTTTATTTTATCCTTTTCATGTCATCATCACTGTGGACTCCTTAGTACAGTCATATGTTGGTGTTAATTGTTATTGTGTACTGGGAGATAGGAGAGACTTTCTTGGTCCACTGATCAGACTCAGTGTTGCTGTGGTTCATTTTTTAAACACTAGATGACAGTAATAGATTTCAGAGATGGGGTAAGCGAGTGAGAGGCAAGGGAGACAGAGGGGAAGGGAATTTGGGGAGAACGAAGGAGGGACGGTGGGTTAGAGGGACAGAAACAACACAGGATATGATTTAGAAATGGGGAAGATGAGAGAGAGGAAAGGGGCTGAAGAGGCTGTAGGATTAAAGGAAATGAAAATAAAATGGAACATTGAGGGGGACGGATGAAAAGACAAAGGAGGCTTGAAGGGAAAATGTGTTAAAACCAGAGAGATGGAAGAAGAAAACTATCAGATCAGAGACACAAAAAAGGGGGTGGGTATGAGACAACTATCTATGTGTGGGATGGAAATGAAAGGGGATGAAGAATTTTAGGAGAGAAGACTTGGAAACGAGGTAGATTGGTAGATATAAATGGACAAGAGCGACTCTGTATTGTGAGGGCAGAGATGGAAGATACATCTGGAAATGTTTGGCTAATCCATTCAATCAGATTGTGGGTGTTCGGCTGTCATCAAAGAAACAAATTAACTTCAATTATCCACTGTGTGTTTTATCTGATGAGCTCCCTGTCTGTTTCTATCCCTCCCACCCACCCCCTCTTATCCTCCCGCAATAAGGTTTTTTAGGAATTTGTAGTGTTACTTCCCAAAGTTTCTAATAAATTAAAGTTACACTTATACTACTGTAGCTTTAAACGGAACAATAACTTCACTGCATGCTTTGTATTAAAATCCTCAGCAGAACAAACACATAATTCCACACTGTAACATCCATCCAAAGCTCTGGACTGGCAACCGCTAAGGCTGACACTTAGTACACTTTGTCAGTGCTTTAACACAGTGTGACATGTAATGTAGTGCTGCAGGTTCTGTCCAGTTGTCTGCTACTGCTGCGGCTGACCGAGCCTCTCAGCTATGAAACTGCTAGAAGATGTAGGATGCTGGGGCAAAAGGCAAATTTGGATTGTTTGAACAGTCACTATTAGCAATATGCACTCTGACGTTATTTAGTATATAGTTGCCTTGCCTTGTCTTAACATTACTTTCTTCTCTGCTGATAACATTTAATGGAGTTAAAGTCTGTTTATCCTTTGAATCCATTTGAGGAATTGTTTGACATTTTGAGAAATACAAATACTGGGTTTTCATGCTGTGGTTTAGACGGGACTGACTGAAAGCTAATTGGCTTAACTCTGTATAAACACTAGAGACGGGGAAACAGCTAGCTTGGCTCTGTCTGTGTGCATGGTCAGAGACACGCGACGTCGGATGCATGTCATGTGCATTGCAGTTGTGTAATGTCTTGGTTTTCAATTCAGTGCCCATGGTAACAACTCACTGCCTGCATGACACATAAGTCACTCCTTGCAGCTGCATTGTGTATAGAGATTCTTGCATCTTGACTATTATTCACACATGACGCATGTGTCTTCCAGGAAAACAAACCAAAAAAAAAAAAAAAAGAACTGTTGATAGCGATATCAACATCATACCAGCAACAGAAAATTGACACTTTCCACTACAGTTGTCTAGGTCTAGACTCAATCTGAATAAAAATAAGCTGCTTCATGTGGAAACAGCAGCATTTTAGTGACATTTCCTGTCAAAAATTATTCGGAAATTAACTTTTACTGAAAAGAAATTTGGCATTTCCTCTCTCTCTCTCTCTCTCACACACACACACACACACACACACACACACACACACACACACACACACACACACACACACACACACACACACACACACACACACACACAAGCCTCGGCAGGTCTTGATGCAGCTGCCACAGGCACACTATGCAGGCAATGCATTGGCAGTGAGTTCCTTCCTACTGTAGATTCTGAAGTTCACAAATTACCATTTTGTATCATGTTTGTTTAATATGAACAACCTGTGAGCTTTTCAACCATAACATTTCTTTAGTAATTTGCTCACTGTACTACATTTGAATCGACTTACATGTGCACAGTCCTAAATGTACGTTGCAAATATTGTCATGTATGCTTGTTCTATTGTCTGTTCACTGAAATGGAAAACTACTCTGATCTGACAACGTGACCTTTTCTGTAGCACATTGCTTTGCTTGTTAGTTTCTGCTTTGCATCAGACAGCAGGCAATGAATGTATCTAAGAGGTTGCTTTGCAGAGAACAACCTTACATAGCTGAACCGTGAGAAAACATTAGTTTTTGCCTCACCCATGACCTGTACCGGTGTTATCACACCTTATCACTTTTGTGTGTGTTAAACGACAGACTGGAAAGCATAAAAAGAATCAGAAAACATTGTCAGTTGTGGTCTACGACTCACACAAGGGGATGAGCTTCTCGTTGTGGTAATATTCAGCCATTCATCCATTTTACAGCTCTGAAACTGATAATTGGCTGTTACAATGATGTTTTCCTCAGCCATTAATCAAATCCTTGAAATACTGTTGAAATGCTTGTGCAGACACCTTAAAGTGAAATCTCAACATCCTGAAGCATCTCACATCATCTGTCTGGCAACGTCATCAGACCGTCAGTGAGTTAACATTGTAGGCTACTGCAGTTTTGTGTAACCTCCAGCATCACGACACACAGTTTTTAACTCTGCTACAGTGAAGGGCTGATGAGACAACTGACCCTGCTGACAGTCACCTGACAGTCTGACTCTATCAATCTGTGGGGAAGAAATGCATGTGTTAGAGTGTGAGAGTTCATGTGGGAAATCTTTGGCTCATTCTTGTATTTTTTTTTTTACCAGGCCTGATGTGTGTGGAAAGTTTCATGAATTTTCAAGCAAAAATCAAAGAGAAAATAGAGCCCCTTCTCGTGAGTCAAATAATGAGTTAACGATTTGCTGTTTTATTTTCAATAATCTCTAATTCTTCCACTAAAAATGGTTGAATCAGAAATATGCTTAATTTACTTCCCTTCTCTGTGTGAAATACTGAAATTCACAGCAACTATCATGATGATGATATAACATGTGAGACAGAAATCCTTCAAACATTCATTCTCTGTATGCCTGAGAGGTTCCTTCTTCAGATAGATAGACTGTGTTCAGCTTGATTTCAAGTCAGTAACAGATTCAAGTACTAGATGCCATCATTTGTAGGAATCAGTGCCGGCTGCTGGTCTTTCAAAGAGGGCAAGTTCCTTTTCGAGCTAGCCAAGTATGAATGAATGAACAAAACTATATGAAACTCGAACAAGGAAATGTGAGAATTATGTAAAACCGAAACAAAATGCAATTTGTGACATTTTAGAGGAAACTGGGCTTCTCTTGCAGTCTTACAGCAATTGCCTCCATCAGTAATCACTTCTTTTAATCGCAAATGTTCAGTTCACATGATACGACAAAAGTCCATGTTGAACATACTTGCACAGATATTTGATGTTTATCTGATACAAAGACACAGAGGTATCACTTTAAAGAATCAGGACTATGCAATCTATTCTCAGCCCATCTCAGAGCAAATAGCCCCACTCAAATGTGAGCTATTGCCTGGCTGCATCACACTGCCTTTCTTCAAAAGCCCTGTGCCGTGTGTCTGTTGTCTTGATGCAGTCAATCAAATAAAAGGGGATAATAAAGCTCACTTTCAGAGAGAATGGTCTCATAGGAATTCATGGTGTGCTTAGTTGTGCAAACAAAAAGTGACAGAGGTAGGTGTAGAAATGAGGAAAAAATAAACTTGAGACTTTGGGGAAGTTCAGTCTTTTCTGTACTTTCACACCTCCACACACCTGGCCAATCGTACAAGACGCTGAGTGTACTTCTTCTTGGTTTTGCAATCAAAGACGAAGTTCCTAATGCCATTTGACAAACATTTCAGCTGAACAACACTGACGCCCAAACGCTTAAACGTACATATAGACTTGTGTTGTCTTAGTCAGAGTTAAAGTGTGTCATGTCACTTTGAGTGGGCAGTATGTCAGACTGGAGCAATACGTCAACCAAATGTGTTACCACCTCCTACACTAAAGTGCTGCATGCTCAGTTATGGTTTGTCCCCACGTCTCATGCAACAAACATCAGTTTCCCCCTGGGAGAGACCTTTGTGCTAGATTCACTCAATGCTCCTATCTCTCCAGCAGAAAATGACGAAGATGCTGTGAAGTGTGGTGTTTTTAAAAATATATTTATTGATTATGACAGAGACCAGTTATTTGTCACAATTTCTGACAATACATTCCTCCTTTTCCCAGCTGTGTTTTGTGCTTCTGGTTGCAGAGCTGCCAGTGCTCACATTAATAATGACTCTGCCTATTGTCACACACATGCCTCTAAGAGTGTATGTGCTTGTTAATTAATCTTTTTTGTCATTATTGGAAGCAGCATAACGTTGGTAGCATATAGCTACAGAGCTGTACATTCCAATTTCATTGAAATGCATCTTGTTAAAAAAGATTCTTTGCGCGCTGTTGTTGTTATTAGCAATCTACTGTGTTGTACTAATGCTATTGAATGTTAGCGGTTCTGCGCCGTACCCCCGCTCTGCGGCCACTTGGAGGCACGGCCGCCTGCTGAGCCGGGCTCTGCTGGGCAGCATGGCTGCACAGGTGAGGAGCGAAGGAACGGAAGTGCCGTTGCAAGCGCCACTTTCAAATGTTTAACGTTAGGATGTTGTTCACATTCGGATGCAATCAGGAAATGCACCGAAGGCTAGACCGTCTCATTTACCGACGGTTGATGCCACCTTTGGAGGTGCCTCCGAAGCCATTTCCTCTGTAGACCACGTAGGCTGGGTCCCCTGAAGGCTGCATCCGCTGAATTGAGACACAGCTAGAGTGTGCTGAAATCAAACTTAGTAGGAAAGAACATCTTGACTCAAGGTCCATCAGATGATTCTTCTGGTAACACGTTGTCTCTGCTGTGGTCGACAATAACTTCAACATTTGAACAGGAAAAACAGTCACTTCTTTTACAGCTTCAGTTTGACAAATTCAAGATAAAAGCAGAACTAGAAAATGAGCTGGTGGGGATGATGCATCAGCAGGCCATATTGGAGCCGATTAACTGTTCTTCGAAAAGCTTTCAGAGGATTTTGATGTCTTGAGTAACTCTTTCCTACTGTAAATGTCTGGGTGTGAACCTCCCTAGATTTCTTCTTTCATTGTCTACGCACATTGCCAATGCATTGGCCACACTCATTGATGCTGTAATGGATTATGACTGGCGGATTGTCATTTCCTGAAGTTTAAAGCAACAGTTGGCAACAGTTATTTAGTCATATTGGCTGGAACTGTCACTATATTCTGTACATGGAATGGGTAATTTAGGAAAAAATCAACTCCTCTGGCTCCACCTACAGCCTGTAATCATATTAGCAGAAATCCAACGCTCCTGGAGCCCTTCCACCTCAATCACCAATCACAGCTCGCTCACACGCTGCAGATAGCTACCCCCCAGCATCGCTATCAGCTTGTCAAACGCAAGCAGCATCCAAAAAATCTAAAACTGCCGATGCAACCGTTGTCAAGAACTGCCTACACGGAGAAAATGAGTAAAAAGAAGACTGTGGTTGTTAGCTTACTTTGCCCGTGTGCACGAAAAAAAAAAAGGCTGACACCTAATAAACGCCCCTTTACACATGTAGGGATGGACTACTTTTGGCCCATAGAGGTCAAAAAAGGTTGCACCATTATTAAAAGATACAGAGTATTGTTCACTTTTAACAACCGCTGATGCACGTTGCGTTCAGGGACAGTTTTTCAGCAAGTAGTCTCTGTATTTACTTTGAAACGGCTCAGTCTCGTAACGTTCTGTTATTATCTCATAGCGTGGTGAATGTGCAGGTTACAACTTGTCCACAAGAGCGTTTTGGAGTTGTTGGATTGTGTATTTGATGAGTTTGATGAGGGAAACCAAGAAATCCCATTAGCCTCCATAGAGTAGCTCTGAGCAGCTCACAGCTGCACTCTGGCATTCTAAAAATAGCTTACATCGACAAATAAAGGTAGCGAACCTACTGCTATGACTATAGCGATTATGGCTATATTATGAGAGTTTTGAGTGAACCAAAATTGTGGAATATAGAAGTTGAAAGATTTATTTGAGGGTTAGGTTAAGGGGTTAGGATGAGACAAAGGTTAGGGTATGGATGGAGGGAATGCATTATGTCAGCACTGTGTGTGTGTGTGTGTGTGTGAGAGAGAGTAAGTTGTGACTTTCTCAAATGATTAATTTTGTGGCAGCCTGCTGGTACAGACACATACACATTGCTATTATGAGCGGCATAAATTCTAAATTACAGATATAAAACTATTTCTTATAGCCTAATGTTTTTTTTTTTTGTTTATGAACATTAAGATAAATATGTAAATTTATGCAGCCTGATGGCTGTCTTTCAAAACCAATGGTTATGGAAGTCGCTCCAGAAAAAAGGAATAAGAAATAAAGGTTAAAGAATTAAGTTACACAGTTTCTTCCCCCATGACAGCAGTTATTTATCCAACTCTGACTTTCAACCTCTCTGACAGCTTCCATCTATTTCCATTTCAATCATTCTGATGCACTGGCAGAGCTATTACACCTATCAAGTGATCTAGTAATAGTTTTCACACAGATTCCCACACACACAAATTTCTAGCTGAAATGAAGATATATGCTGTTCCCTGGAAGTTGCTGTCAACTTTTTCAGCTGCAAACTGAAAAAGGGAGGAAAAGCCAGCACACTCACGATCCATTTGACAAATTTTTATTGCAGGACAGGCAAGCACAGACGTCTCGACCGAAGTCTTTTTCAGTGTCAATTGTCAATTTTTAACTTTTTCAGCTGCAACATCCACAATATGTCTGATGAATGTTAGTGTTTAATATACTTTTCATTGCTAACAATTAGACTATGACTGTGAGAATAATGATAATAATGTTCAGTATGTTATAATGATATATTAACAAACAATGTGACATAACCAACTTTAATAACTCACTAACCTCTGAAACGAAGGTTACGATATTGTAACCCTAGTTATATTAACACAGGCGGAGCCCTCTACTGGACTCTATGGGTATATCTCTCCTCCAATCGCGTACGCGCGATGGCCCACTGAAATTTGCATGTACGTAGCCGGCCAGTATGGCGTGCCTACCTTTCCTGCCCTTTAGCGGGCTATATAAGCAGATGCACCGCCAGCTGCCCTCATTCCACCAAACTTCAGCGTAAGGCGAAAGAGCGGCAGGGCCCTAAGTAGAGGGCTCCGCCTGTGTTAATATAACTAGGGTTACAATATCGTAACCTTCGTTATATCTCACACAGGCTTCGCCCTCTACTGGACTCTATGGGTACAGTAGGCGAAGCCCCGATTTATGTACTCCCTGCCGCGGGAGAGGCTCCGCCCACTGACCACACCAGCTACCGGTTAGGTACCAAGACCCAGTCACCACTTTATTAATCTTAACCACCATATGGAGTGATAACGGGTCCAACTTCATCCCAGTTAGCAGCACCTGGCTAGGCTGGGTGAAGTTGTGGTCTAACCTCGCAGGGGTCTCAACCCTAGACCTCCTGCGCACCTCATTGACCGTGTCCTAGCAGAGCACAGTCCAATGCAGGTGCATGACACCCTGTAGGGATCAAGTATTAAAAACACTTGACACATCCTTCCTCTCACATGTCCTGTGACCCTACAGTGAGCACAGACCTGGAGAAGGAGCCTGATACATCCAAGAGATAGAACCTTATGAACGGGCAGGGTGAAGACCACGATGCCGCTGTACATATGTCCTCAACACTCGCACCACTCATAGGGGTCCCTTGTGAGGGCCTTGAGCACCAGTGGCAATTCCCACTGTGGTACAGAAGTGCGTGCCACTGGTCGTAGCCTTCTGACCCCCTGCAGGAACCGTTTTACCAGAGGGTGGGCGAAGACTGGACCTCCGCCCAACCCCTCATGGCATGATGAGATGGCTGCAGCGTAAACCTTAACAGTCGCGTGAGACAGCCCTCTATCAACCAAAAGCTGTAGAAAGGAAAGAGTGTCCCCCACTGAACATGTCAGTGGGTCCACTTCCCTCTCTTCGCACCAATGCTGGAAACCCAACCACTTAGCCCTGTAACAGTCAATGGTGGATCCAGCTCTAGCCGCTTGGATGGTTTTCACCACCTGCGCAGTCAGCCCAGCCCGCATTAGCCTGTCCCTTTCAGAGGCCAGGCTTGAAGTGGCTGGCCCAGGGTCTGTATCACCTGTATCGCGCCTGCCTCCTGTGACAGTGCCCCCCGGAATTGGGGAATGGGCCATGGTGGGGCCGCCATCATTGTGGTCGGCTCCGTGACCGCCGGTCGGGAGCCACCAGAATGACCCTCAGCTCCACTCTCACTCTCTCCAGTAGCTGGGGGATGAGACGGAGGGGGGGGAGGCATAAAGTAGCCCTCTTGGCCATGGAGCGTGTGCAAACGCGTCCACCCCCAAGGGTGGATGGTCTTGCGGGCTCAGGGAGAACCAATGGGGGCAGTGGGTGTTCGACCTGTTGGCAAACAGGTCCACCGTTGCCCTCCCGAATCGTGTCCAGATCTGCTGTACCACTTCTGGTTGCAGTCTCCACTCGTCTTCCAGGGGGCCGCCCCTTGACATGAGGTCGGCCCCCCTGTTCTTGATTCCTGGAACGTGGAGGGCTCTCAGAGTTTGCAGGTGCTCTGAAGCCCATGACCACAGGTTCTCTGCCATCGCTAACAGGGCAGCGGAATGTACACCGCCCTGTCTGTTGATGTAAGCGACTGTGGTGCGATTGTCGGTCCTTACCAACACGTGTCTTCCCCTTAACAGGTGACTGAAGTGTTGGAGAACCAGGAACACTGCCTGTAACTCGAGGAGGTTGATGTGACGGTCCTCCCCCGGAGGCCACACACCACCTATCACCCTCCCCAGGCAGGTGCCTCCCCACCCCATCAGGGAGGCGTCCGTGAACACCGACGTGTACGAGGTCACTCGTCCTAGTGGTGTCCCAGTCAACAAATGTCGTGGGGACCCCCAGTACTGCAAGTTGCCCCGCACTGTTGGAGGGACCGTCAGCAGCCGAAACTTCTGCCTCTTGAGGTCTAAGCGTCGGCTGGCGAACCATCTCTGCAGGCGACGCATGTGCAGCAGTCCTAGTGGAACCACCGGGTGAGCTGCTGCCATGTGCCCCAGTGCTTGCATGACGGTCAAGGCTGTGACACGTGGACCCTGTTGCAGCTTGAGAACCTCCTGCTGTAGGGCTGTTCGTCTGGACTCCGACAGAGTGGCTCTCAGGCTGACAGAGTCGAGCACAATCCCCAAGTATTCGGCCCGCTGGCTTGGTTGGGGGTTGCTCTTCTTCCAGTTGATGGCAAATCCCAACTTGGTCAGGTGAAGTATCAACTGAGCTGTGTGAAAAATGGCCCATTGTTTGGACCTGGCCATCACGATGAGGTCGTCCAGATAAAAGAAGACCCTCATCCCCTGGCTGCGCAGCGGCTGTAGCGCTGTGTCCACACATTTGCTGAACGTACGAGGGGCCAGGGAATAGCCAAATGGCAGCCTGTTGTATTCGTAGGCTGTTCCCTGGAATGCAAAACGCAGGAACTTCCTGTGTTTTGGTGCCACCTCGACGTGAAAATAAGCGTCCTTCAAGTCGATGGTTGAGAACCAATCGCCTGGTTGGACGAGTTCCAGCAGCCTCCTTGTGGTTAGCATGCGGAACGTTTTGCGACCGATATGTGTGTTCAGGGCACGGAGGTCCAGGATGGGTCTGTAGCCAAACCAAAAAGTATGGGGAGTAAAAACCTTGTTCCTTGTCGTGAAGAGGGACAATTGACACGGCCTGTTTTGATAGCAGGTCCTGAATTTCCCCCTCGAGGAACTCTATCTCTTGTTGAGAGGATAGATTCATCTCTTGTATGCCCCTGAACGCTGGGGGGAGCCCGCAGAACTGGAGAGAATATCCTAGTCTGAGGGTCCTGTCCAGCCAGTCTGTCAGTACACAGCTGCTCTGCCATGCTTCGTAAAAACACGTGAGAGACAGCTGTGGAGCGGCTTTTAGAAAGCTGTGGTACACAATTTCGGCCCTCTCCGCCGCCAAACCCGCCATAAACGGGAGTTTGGCCCATGGGGGGCCCTCTGTGAAAGGGCTGAGTCGTCCCTGAACGCACCAGGCCCGTTGTCCGTGCTCTCGGGGCCGTCCATGAACGCATCTCTGTTGTCCGAGCCGGCGTGGTGTCACCTGAACGCACCACCGCCGCCCGGCACTTCACCGTCATGGCGTCCCTGCTGCTGTTAGATCCGCCCGTGGAAATAACAGTCACAGGACCAGAGCGGTCAGACACGTTGGCCGCTCTACTGCTGTTTACCGGGGAGACAGTTTGTGTTAGCCCGGCCGCTTCACTGGAGCGGTGCGGGTTAAACGAGCGTGAGGCAGCCGTCTCATTGTCCGGAAAAACAGCCCTGCCGTGCTGCTGTGAACAATGATTAGCTTCACCGCTGTAGCCGCAGGCTCGGTGGTGACAATCATCGCTCGTCAGCCGGTCAACACGCTGAGCCGGATCGACCGCGGAAGTGACACGGTGTCGGCTAGCAGCGCGCGGGGCTAACTGTGTGGTCACTACAACCAGTGGGGAGCGATGTTTTCTCGTGCAACCTCGCCGGTTGTAGCGCTCATATAGAGGGACAACGGTAGCTTTTACCCAGTTGACAACGGTGCTCCGCTCTACCGCGTCTCCCACAACGGGGACGGTAGAGGGTGTGTTGTGTGAGTGTGCTTGTGAAACCGTGACCGGGGGGCCTTGTCTGCCGGGCCCGCTGCGGGGATGTGACGGTGTAACACAAGCCACCGGCAGCCTGACCGACGGTGTAGCGCTGACTACACCGGCCGGGGCTGCGCGGCAAGCGGGGAGCATGGTGGAGGTGGGAGGGGGAATTTTTGCTCTGTTAGTGGAGTAACATGTTTTAATAAAAACATTTTTCACATCCACAGAACAGTGAACACAAGCAGAACATACAGAACCATATGAACAATGAGGGAGGGCGGCGAGGCAGCCTGCCGTCGCCGTCCCTCCCGTTAACTGTCACTTAGGTCGCTGTGTGCCCCAGGACAGCTTCGGCCTGGGCGTGCTGCGAGCCGCCACGGGACGAGACGCGCTGGGGTCCCGTGCGGGGCGTTGCTGCGGCGGGCCTGCTGGGGCCGGCTGTGGGTCAGCTGGGGGATCCGCCGCGGAGAAGCCTCTTTGCTGGCGGCGATCCCTCCGCCTCGCCGTAGCGTTGCGGCGGGGCAGCTTGACCTCTCCCTTCTGCTTGGCGGCGACAGCGAGTGGTAGATGACGGCTCAGCTGCGCCTTTTCCTCCTCCAGCCTCTTTAGCCGCTGCGTCACCGTAGTGAGGGAGCCAAAGAGACCATCAGTAGAGACCGGTGCAGCCAGAAGATCCTCTCGGTCCCTTCTGGGGAGGGCGGTGAGACCTAGCCAGACGTGGCGAGAGCCGACGACCGACAGTGACATCACTCGTCCGGCAGCAGTAGCAACTCCCTGTATGAGGTTGTTCATCTGACCGATGGTCCGGCCGAGATACTCCATAGTGTCAGGGGAAGTCGCGCGGGAGTGAAGCCGCCGCTGCTACGCCCAGCACACCTAGGTTGTTTGCTGCTGCTGCTAGTTGCGCGCCCAGCTGGAATATCTTGTCAAAATATTCCAGCGTGTCCTTATCCTGCGGCAGCGGTGGTAGTGGCTTTCTGTGTCCTGACCAGCCGGCTGAGTGCGGGATAATGAGCGCAGCCAGAGCGTCTTCGAGCGGGGGCACACCGGGGAACACAGTCTCTGTCTCGCCCTGCACACGCAGGAAAGGCGCCACCCCCGTGACTGTCGCCTTGGTCCTCAGCGGCTCCTGCCAAGACGCCTTCACGCATAGCCAGATGTCGGGAAGCGCTGGGGAGACGAACACAGGTTGGGGTGGTTGAGCCGGGCCGTAGAACCCCTGGCGGAGGCGGCTCACCGGCTTCGGGGGCAGTGGGGGGGGCAGGGGAAGCCCGGCGCCAAACACCGTCGAGCCGGTGGAGAGGGAAAGTTCATCCTCCTCGTCTCGTAGCGGCGGCGAGTCTGCAGCAGAAGCTGAGGCGGGTCTAGGCGGCGAAGCTTCATCAGGCAGCGTGGAGGTGGTGTACGCTGGAGCGGCATCCTCCTCCTCCATGGCGTCGTCCTCAGACTCCCGCTCTTCCTCCTCACTGCCATCAGGAGACAGGGTGAGAAGAGCTTCACCGCCGGTGAAGTAGTCCGCTCGCTGCTGGCGGCGAACCCGGGGGATGTCTCGGCAGCACAGACAGGCCGGGCGCTGCTCCAGCCCGGCGGTGGCGTGCTTCCTCCCGAGACACTCGAAGCAGAGAAGATGTGGGTCTGCCGAGGCGTTGTTCCTGAAGCGGCGACTCCATCCTTGGAGCTAGTGTGACAGTGGGCACTCGCCGACGCTGAAGTAAAAGGAATGAGGGCAGCTGGCGGTGCATCTGCTTATATAGCCCGCTAAAGGGCGGGAAAGGTAGGCACGCCATACTGGCCAGCTACGTACATGCAAATTTCAGTGGGCCATCGCACGTACGCGATTGGAGGAGAGATATACCCATAGAGTCCAGTAGAGGGCGAAGCCTGTGTGAGATATAACTGACAATGTCACATTCAATTGTGAATTCAGCACCCGATACCAGGTTTGAAACTTAAAGCAGAAGTAAGCGATCCGGTCGTTTTGGCTAATGCTGCGTTCCAGGCTGGCTTTTGAAACCGTAAATTACAGCTTCAAGTCACAACTTACGACTTTGTAGCGTTCCAGGCAACCCACTCGTGTTTTTCCGACCTGTTTTACCTGTGAAAGTGCACTATAACGGCCACTCGTAACTTCCGACCCGTGAACTCGTACCAGATCGAACTGGTACAACTTCACAGGTCGGAAAAACACGAGTTACGAGTTGCCTTGAACGCACCATAACAGTCCTCGTCCTACGTCACCGCATTCACGCGCATCCCTTGGCTGCACACACAGCCCTTCATGCCGTTCTCTCTCCTCATTGGATAAAAATTGTAGGATACGAGAAAAATTTTCTCCTCGGCTCAGAGCAGAGCAGAGTGACTGACAGACCCGTGTTTCGGTCCAAACACTCTATGTAAGTGATTGCTGTCGGAAGATATAACTATTTAAGACTTATATTAACACAAAAATATCGCTTACTTCTGCTTTAACAGGGACTGGGGCTGTGAGGCTGGAGCTGGAGCGGTATGAGCAGAGTTTGTGTTGGGTAAAAAAAGGAAAAGCACTGAGCTCTGATACAGCAGAGAGAGACAGAGAAGGGAGGGGTGAGCATGAGGAAACCAAGAGAGTGCTGAGGAAGCAAGGGAGGAGTGGTCAGAGTGTGCGCATGCGTGGGAGTGCATCGTCAGGGTGTGCGCATGCGTGGGAGTGCATCGTAAGTTTGGTGTCTAGGTGCCTACAGAGGGAGTCAAGGGGGGTAACGTAGATAACGCCCGTCAGCAAGACTGTGTGGCGCCAATGAAGCTGAACTTGGGATGAACCCCAACACGTGCCATAGTAAGACACGTCCATGAAGGCGGGGATTAGCATCGTGCAATGTCGTGTAATTTTAGTTGAACAAATCAGCGGGGCAGATCGTAGTCGAACCATCATCGTCAACCGTCATTTGAATAGAAGGGAGGATCGTAAATAAAAAGCGAAGACAAAGAGATAAGAACTTAGTCTGATCCGGAACAGGCTCGGGTTTATGTCCATTTTTTCTAAGCGGCGTAAACTCTACTGCACCAAAGCTCAGTCTACTCTGATCGCCTTGTGGAGCTATTTTGATACTCTGAGGGGATTTTTCTTATAACTTTGATGAACAACTTTTGTAACCTTTGAGCATATACGATACCATAATTTTGTACTAATTACATGTTGGAATAAAAGGATCCTTGATCGCAGCTGGCCCTGTTTTGGATCTTATTTTTCCTCCGACATTTGTCAAGTTACTTGGAAATAGTAATTAATTCGCCTACTGATTACTGATTACTTATCCAAGAAAGTAATCCAGTTACTTAACTGATTACTTATTTTCAAAAATAATTAGATAACTAAAAATTTAGCTATTTTTTCAAAAACATGATGCACAACCTGAATAGGCCTACACTATAAACCAATAGACCTAATTCTATTCTTTCTGCATATTCCATTATATAACATTTATTCAAATAAAACAGTCTCTTTTTAAAACTTGTTTTCAATCTTTTACTATTTTACATATAGGCTACTTCATGCACATCAAGCAAAAAATTATTTAAATGCAACAGTCTCTGATTTAAAGAAAATTGTTGAAAATTTAAATCTATTTTCTGCACATTCCACCATATTTTCAAATAAAGCAAGTCTTTCTTCTGTTAACTTATATTTCTGAAAAGTCTTTTTTTTGTGTGTATACTCCTTCATTCAAAATAATTAAAATCAAAGCCTCTCCTGACTGTATTCCACATGATTAACATTTTCAACTGTTTGGCAGGAGAGGGGCCCAGCGGTCATGTCAGCGGGGGGATCTAAAGGTTTCTCAATGAGGTTCACATTATATTAAATGTTTTTTGTGTAGTTTTATGGATGTTTTTGTGTCGGGCGCTATTGACTCTCATATACAAAGTTTTTGTTGGATTACGAACAGGCCTCCCGGGTCTCCAGATGCACTTTGTGGAATAAAAAAACTACTCTGGAGTATTCATCAGTATGAGGAATTTCATTTTTTGGTGAACTATTCCTTTAAAGCAGAAGTAAGTGGAATATTTGTGTTAATATAAGTCTTAAATAGTTATATCTTCCGACGGGAATCTGTCAGTCACTCTGCTCTGCTGTAAGCCGAGGAGAAAACTTTCCTTGTATCCTACAACCTTTATCCAATGAGGACAGGGTTGCCAACTCTCACGCATCTGGCGTGTGTCACACGCTTTTAGGTCCTGTCTCACGCTCTCACGCCACTCAAACAATTCTCACGCCAAAATCAAGCGATTTGGCAAAAAAAAAAAAAAAAAATTTAAAGCAAGCTTTGGCACTCATCAATAGGCTCTCTGATTGGTGTGCGCGATGCTTATCCGCGTGTCGATTGGACGGCTGCTCAAGCCTGTGATCACAGCACAGTAGGACGGGGAGTTGTCGATCCGCGACCCCCCACCCCCCACCAACAGCGGCACGGTGCTGAAGCCTGGACCCGACTTGGTCCGAATTCGATGGCCAAAAAAAAGAGGGAGAGAGCGAAGCCCGAGACACAACCTGACCTGACCGAGTTATGTTTTCAGACTGAACGCGGCTCGAACTGACGCCTGCGGTCGGGCTGCTTGGGCCAGTCCGTTGAAAACTATAAAATCAAGATGCAGACTGGGTAGCACAAAAGTACAGCCAGGCAGCTCAGTCCAGAGAGCAGAGGAGAGAGAGACAGCGCAGCAACAGAGGTGTGTGTGTGTGTGTACGTCTGTGTGTACGTGTGTGCGCAACTGCGCATGCATGCACGTGTGCCATACCTGCAAACTCCGAATGGGTATGTAGAATGTTTATTACAGAAGAGAAACACACATTTCAGGACCTGACTTGTATCATCAGGCTGTAATAGAAGACTGAAAATCACAGGACATGTCTGTTCTGTCCTTTCATATATTAATAGGGTCAATAGCTGGTCCAGGCCAAAAGCCAGAGCTCCCCACTAGACCAGTTTCATACACTCCAGCCATACAATGATAGGAACCACAGATCTGCTTTTTTCCCTCTTATCTGAAGCAAATGTTGTGTTTTCCCTTTATTTTCTTCTCAGAGTACACCAGAATGCTTCAAATACATGTTAAAATCACAATTTTTTCCTGGGGGGGTGCCCCCAGACCCCCCTAGAGGGATATATTTTGTCACCTATTACACCTCTAGCCTACTCAGTTTGCAGTTATAATGTGTGTGTGTGTGTGTGTGTGAGAGAGAGAGAAAGAGACAGAGAGAAAAACTACAATAAACATAACTATTATTATTATTATTATAGACAGCCCCCCCCCCTCCGCTAACAGACCAACAGAATCTCACTCCAGCCCAGGACCAAAAGTTGGCAACCCTGATGAGGAGAGAGAACGGCATAAAGGGTCGGTCCTCTCTGTGTGTGCAGCCAAGGGATGCGCATGAATGTGGTGACGTAGGGACGAGGACCAATAGATCCATGACGAGGGCGGGGACTGCTAACTCCATCGGCTGACAAGAAGTTAGCCAAAACGACCGGATCGCTTACTTCTGCTATAACTATGACTGGTCTTAGCGATGCGTGTTCATGTGAATGCTTACTGTACGTAGCGTGAATTGCTAAGATACATTGTCTTCTGCTGTCTTGCATCTTTGTAACTTATCACTTCTTGTACAGTAGATCAGTCACTGTGTTAGTGTTGATGTTCATTGAGCCACTGCAGACATCGTACTGAGGAACACTCAGTTATACAGGTTACCGGGTCAGGGCCAGGTAGTTACAGTGCTGCGTGTATGTTGTCTCATTGCTTCCTCGTTGTGTTGGTTAATAAACCAGGTTGTGAGTACTAACCCTGCGTCATTCATGAGAACACAAAACACTTCTGTTTGTGGCAACTATGGAGGAAAGAAAAAGAAAGGGAAACTTCACTGACAGTCAGCACAGGGCCACACTCACTGCCCAGCAGTCCAACATCATGACCAACAAAAGGAAACAATCAACTCGGACAGCGATAACAGAGGCGATTAATAGCTGTTCTGACTCTGGCAGCCTTTGCTCAGATGGTGAGGGTGTGAAGAAAAAGTGGAAAAAGCTTTTGAGTAAGGTGAGGAAAGATGCTTTGCGCAAAAAAACCTCACAAAACCAGTGGAGGTCCTATCCCAAAACATCAGTATAGCAACATAACAGTGGAGCAGTAACACTACAAATTGTGAAGATGTGTGTGTTTTTTTTTTTATTACTTATTTATTTATTTTAACTAATAGCTGAATAAATTCATACTAAAATCTACCAATAAACACTGCTTCTTGTTAGGATAAATCTTCGAAATTGACAACGGTTGAGCAGGTATTTGGCATCTGGATGAAGAGAGGTTAACTTATGCAACCATAAGAAATTTGGCATTAATGCCATTTAATGCAGGACCACTACTCAGTTTTAGCTCATGTATTTCATTTTGTACCTCAACAGGTGTTGTACTCTTACAAGAAAGGGCATGCATGGGCAAGACAATGCGACATTTTGCTGATATTGTGCAGGCCTACAGTCTATGGTGTGTAAGTACAGCAATCAGACACGCTGCTGGATGTGTCCCCGTGTATTGTTCCATACGTCTTTGTGGTATTTGTGTATTTACAGTATAATAGTGCCTATGTGTTCATATGTGTGATGTTTTCTCTTTTGTCTCTCCTCTCCAGCACTGAACATTCTCTCTTTGCTTCAAGGACGGTGACAGGAGTGGAAGAAAGAAAACACGTGAAAATGAAAGCACGCCGACAGCTTTAAGAACTCCTCCACTCCTTTTATTGCATTCCGCTCGCATTCTATCCTCAACAGCTCCTTTTTCCTTTTCATTCTCCGCTTTTCCACCATGACTTTCAAATGCAGGAAAAGAATATCCTGTAGGCAGCGTGAAGCAGTTTAAAATTTTACCGTGCATTTCTGCTCATCTTTCTCTCCTCCGCTTCTAAACGATGCCCACTGTACTACATTCTCCTATACAGTACTCTCCTTTCCTTTTATAGTTGTCTACCACCTCATTCTGTCCTTTTCTTTTTTTAAAGTATATTTTTGGGCCTTTTGCTTTTAATTGATAGTGTAGTCAAGAGAGACAGGAAACGGGGAGGCAGAGAGAGGGGGAATGACATATGGGGCCGGCTGTGGCAAGGACTTCTTCCTTCTGTCTTCCTTCTTCCTCATGTTTTCATTCTTTCTGTCTTCACCTACTTCTCCATCATCCTCCACTTCGCTCGATCTCTATCCTGTTACTTCTCTTGTACCCCTCCCCCACAAGTCCTCCTGTCATCCTCTCTCTTTCTTTTTCAGATTCTCCTATCCCTCTTTGCCAGCTCCCTTCAGGCAGTTCATTCTCCCTCTGACCTTGGACACACTCAACAGTCTACTGACATATTACTCTCCCACTTGACTCTCTCTAAATGAGGCCTCTCCCATTCAACACAAAATCTCATCCTCCTTCTCTTGGATTATGTCATTTACATAATTATTTAGGAGTCATCGCAAAACAAGAAACTGTGAGCTTTTAAAAAGTCATTTCATTGTCCATGAGGACACTAACACACAGTGTTTACAAGTGTTGTCTGTCTGTCATCGACTCTCTCTCTTTCTCTCTGTCTCTCCTTCTTCTCTCATTTTCTGCATTTTCTTCTCTTGTACATTTCCCAGAATCATCATTCCAGTAACACACCCAAACATAAAAATCTCATTCAAGCCAAACCTCATGTTATCCTCATCCTTGTCCACATTTCCACACCACTGAACAAATCTTCATCAACCGTCCCACACACACACACACACACACACACACACACACACACACACACACACACACTCACCTTTGAATTATTTATGTCTACATCAATAAATCCAAAGACACATACAATTAAGTTGCATCAACTGTATAATTTATGACCCACCGTTGGAAGGTTTTCACCTGTCATCCCCGATTTGCCAGTGGAAAGCCTCTTTCTCTGCACCACATGTCACACTGTCATGCATGAACAAAGACATGCAGCAACAAAGACTCAAGACTTCCTGCAGCCTGCTTGATGAGCTGTTTGTGTGATGCCCACCTGCTGTCAAATGGCATGTGTGCCTGCTCCAGTGATTGTGAATGACACAACCACACCCATACAGACTAATTTAACAAATTAATTCTGAAATGACTTTGCCCTTGAGGTCAAAACCTAGCTAAATTAAATGTTGTTCCTATCAACAACAACAAAAATTGAACAAGTATCTTGGCAAATCCTTGTAGTGGATTGTCTTTATTGTGTTGCTATGTTGTCTGATAATGTAAAAACAGTGTACATGAGTGAGGGTCTTTACAGCATACCAGCCATGGAACTGAACACTATGCTAAAGGCTAGGTTTAGGCATTTTCTACCACCTATCCTCATGGGGAATGCCAACTAACAAGAAGGTGAGTGCAGTCTTAATTATTTTTACCTATAGTTAAATGATAACACTCCTGACTATAGCATATTTACCCAGTTTCACTGCAGTCAGGTGGAAGGACACACCAGGTTAAGTAGAAAGAATAAAGATGGACTGGTTTTGGTTGTGAATAATAGATTGTGCAACCATAATATCACTATCGCTCATATCTACTGTTGAGATATTTAGGAGCTAGCATTTGGCATGCAACCCTACACTCTAATACAGTGATTTTCAACCACTGGGCCGCGGCACACTAGTGAGATTCAACACTGAGTTTGAGTGTCTGTGACCAGGCTTGTGCCAGTCTCTTTTTGGAGGATAGGACCACTCGGCACAGGATTCGAACCGGGGTCGCCTGCAGTGAGGACTATAGCCTCAACACATGGGGCGGGTGCTCTACCAACTGAGCTAAACGCAGCCCCTCCTTTTCTTTTTATTTTAGGGGCACCGTTCTTACAGAGTGAAGCATGCGTTGCAAGTTGCACTCAAGTTTGTTCTGACTTTCTATCACAGGGAGTGCACAGCGTGAGTGTAAGTCCTCTCATGTTTGCTGTGAAATATGGCACGAGTGGAAGTGTGCACGAGTTGATTGACATAGCTTAAAAAAAGAAGAAGAAGAAGAAGAAGAAGAATCAGAGTCAAATCAGAATCCAAGTTCTTGTTATCAGTTAATAGCCTAGAAATCTAGACGCACCCTAGCTCCGTAGGTGGGTCTAGAAACGAGCCATAGAAACTTTTTGAGTCTCGAACACCGATTGTGTTCACCAATCACAGCGCTCTATCTGTTTAGAGAGTTGTTGGGCGGGCTTAACGCGACGACGACATACATTTTAATTGGCTTGTCAGGCTAACGTCATCTTGCTCTTTGCTCTGATTAGTCGTAGCGCTATCCTATTGCGTGCAGAGGCAGTTTGAAAGACAGCCTTCATCCCGCACCCTGGATTGAGCCGAGGTCTACCGGTCGTTGCCAGACTGTCAGGCTAATCAGTTAACAGTTTGTGTCCAAACAAATATTATTTAGCTCCTAAAAATAACTTGGCTTTGTTGAGCATCTGTGTCTGCAATAGTGACTGTCTGGCAGAAGCCTGCACAATAACCTGGCCTTAGCAATGACCATTACTGAGTCAGAACAAACTAACTACACTATAAGAGACAAAAATTGTATTATATTTACTGTACTAGGCTGCACTGTGTCATTTTGTAACATTTTTGGTTAGTGGTGTGCGCGGGATTTTTTTAATGAACAAAATGTGCCGTGGCTCAAAAAAGGTTGAAAAACACTGCAAGGACCATATACAGTGTTTTACAAACAATAAACCCTGGGTCACTTGAAACATCAATACCCTCTTCAACCTGAAATGGAGGCCTTCAGGGATGGAGACAGGGAGAAGTGTGTGCAACATGAGCTAAAGAGAAGATGAAAGTGGGTGAAGCACTACATAGGGAGGAAACTGCAGCACAACAATACGAGGTGTGGGACCACCAGTGGCTAGAAAGAGAAGAACAGCCAGGCAACAGGTGACGAACACGGGGCCAATGAGTTCAACCTGTTCTACACCAGGTTTGCACAGCATCAACTGTTTTCTCTCTTCAGCTGCTGATTAATGGTATCTCCTTCACACTGCTGCCAACCCCGACACTGCAGATACTGCTCTCTCCACTCAGGGATCGGTCTCCTGTCCTTTACAGAGGTGAGGACAGAGCTCAAGGGGCCATGTGCTGGAAAAGCAACAGGCGTGTGTCCAAGGATTGTGCAGCCCTGCTGGCTTTCCAGAGGATCTTTGACTTTCAGTACCTTCTCTGTGTGATACCTGTTACCTGCTTTTTTTAATTTCTCATTCTGCCAGATGAGTTTCACCTCATTATAACTTCCACCTTAACTTAAAGTGGCTTTAATAGCAGCCTATCGACCTGGACTGACAGATCAGTTAACCAGAGATTCAGAAGACATGAAACATCAGCACAGGTTTTGATGTTTGCACAGCTAAAGCACAGAAGTCAGTCTGATGGCTCAAAGTGTCTCATGCCTTAACATTCACTTATAAAAGCTTCTCTGCTCTAGGAATGAAGAGTCAATTTCTGCATTTTGAAACAAAAACAATGCAGCAGCCAAACCAAATGATTGTATAAAATATAAGACTATGCTAATCACTCATATCTAACACATTAATTCAACACAGAAAGCTCAACTGTCATCGCTGCACCACTGATTGTAAGTGCTATTGTAACCCTGGTTAGAATTACAACACTCAGAAATACCAGTTTCCCTGAATGCATCATAGGTTTCCTGTATTGTAGTTGTTTTTCGTCCGATAGTAGAATTTCCGAGCTTACCTGAACGCATCACCTGCAGGCCTCGGTGTGTGTGAGAAGGTGAGGGACAGAGAGGAAAAAGAGAAAAAAAGAAAGGAGAAACCTCATGCAGCCGCAGAGCAAAGTGTCCCCGTTCGGCGGCCAAACATGATGATATTTCGTGGAAGTTGTGATAAAACTGTCGTTAGAAAGTGAGTGTGAAAAGAAACTTACCTGGTGGAAGTGAAACCGATCTCGGGAGCGACTCGGACGAGTGTTTCCACGGACTTTTCTGAACTATTTTGGTGAGTTAGCTGCACCGATAGCTCGTTAGCTCAATTAGCAGTATCATTCTGGTTTAGTACACAAAGAAAGAAAGCCAGTCAGAATAGTCAAATGTTTAATGGTACTGAGAAATGTTTTTTTGTGATGCTGTGACGATATGTTGTTATTGTGTGTTACCGTGACGAACGTGTAGCAATTTACCGAGCTGTTAGCTCAGCTGCGGCCTGTTAACGAGGCCGAGCACGGCTCCACAGCCGTCGCCGTAGCTCAGATGCTAAAATGATGCAGCATTTAATGTATTTCATATTTCCTGTAGTTGAGTTGCTTATATTTCATTTAATGAAGCTGTATTGTGTTATGTGCACTGAGAAAAAGTAAACAGACAGTCATTTAAGCTGATGAATAATTACGCTGCATGTTATGCAGGCTGGTTTTTTTGAGGGACGAGTTCTTCTGTTCAACTGTGATCCACACCACCGCCGTTGCCGCGTGGAGGCTCTTGGTTCAACTGCAAACCTGTATCACCGCCATGCTGCATGGAGACTCTTGGTTCATCGGGACCAGTGTGGCACCAGTGTGGTAGGACAGGACTCAGTCCTGAGGAGTAACACATTTTATTTGCACTTTCTTTTCTGAGATCTCAGTATTTTTGACTTTTTCCTATTTTTGACTTTTCTTTTCTATTTTTTTTTACATTTTTTTGCTAAAAACAAACTGACAAAGGAACTTAAAGAACTGTTTTCTCCTTGGAGGACCCTGAAAGACAATAAATAAACTGAAACAAACAGTGAAAAACAGGGAATAAAAAGGACAATTCAACCCATTAAAGGGGAAAGAGACATTTTATTTTATTTTATCTTAATTATTTTTTTTATTATTTTCTATACCGGTACTTACCTGGTCAGCTAATTTTATTTCATTCTGTGAATTTAATTTATGTGAAAGCGAACTGCATTTCATTTAATGTGTGCAAGGCTGAACAATTTAAGTTGAGAAAACAAAACTGAATACTTGAACATAAACATTCATACCATATTTTGTGTTGTGTGTTATGTGGGTTGGAGATCAATTGCTCTCATGCTTCAGTGCTACTGCCAGTCTCCTTATCCGAACCTAGTTGATCAGACAGAACCCGAGAAGACTAAGAAGAAGGTTACATAAAAGTGGCGAGCCAGCCAGGAGATTGGTCAAATAGTAGCTTTTTGATCTTCCACCCCACAATACACACCTTTAAGATTTGAGTTCACTGAGTCAAATATGGACATTTGCAACCGTTTTGAGGTTAATGGTCAGAACTCCCTATATGTAACAGGTATAGGATCAGATTACACAGATGAAGAAATAAATACTGTGTTCAGAGTTAATGGAGACATCTCTAAAATAGTCAGGATCCCTGATGAATCAGAACAACCAGAGGGTAGAGTCCTGATCCAGTATGCATCTGACAGGTCTATCTATAGAATCGACCCCATTACCTTGGGTACCTTACCAAGTCCAAAGGACCCTGCTGTGTCGTGGGTTGCGAGAACCATTAGAGATGTTTGTCAGGAAGAGATGGGGAGGGAGATAGCTCGCAGATACCTGGATGAGCTAGAGTCTGTTGCAGGTAGTGGCAGGGCAGGTTTCTTGAGTGTGCTTCAGGATGAGCTGCAGGGAAACCAGAGCACATCACAGAATGTACACAGTAGTGCTACACCGCCACATGCAACTCAAAATGATAACACGCCTAATAATGATCAAAATGAGCCTGCAGAGCCCCCACATGTTCATAGTGCACCTGCTAGTGTACCAATGAGCCCAGCCCACGTCAATGAGAATGTTTTTAACCCCCCCCAGATCCAGAAAATGATTGTGGAGCATGTCATCCGAAGTGAGTCCACCACTTCATCATCCCCACAAATAAGGATGCGCACCTTCTCTGGACGAATGCCAAGACCAAATGGTGAGGTGGATTATGAAACGTGGCGCACCCAAGCTGATCTTCTCCTTAACGATTCCTCTTTGAACGATGCTCACAAGGTGAGAAGGATTCTTGAGAGCTTGCTGAGTCCAGCAGCTGATGTTGTGAAGCCTCTTGGCATCTCTTCACCACCAAGCGTTTATGTCACTCAACTTGATTCTGCTTTTGGTGTCGTGGAGGATGGAGAGGAGTTATTCGCTGCATTTCTCAGCTCTAACCAAAATAATGGAGAGAAGCCATCAGCATACTTGAACAGGCTCCATAGCCTCCTCACAAGGGCAATTTCTAGAGGGGGAGTCTCAGCTGAAAATTCCAACGACCACTTGCTCAGACAATTCTGTAGGGGCTGTTGGGATCAGAGCATCATCATAGGCCTACAGTTAGAGTGCAAAAGGAGCAATCCGCCAACATTCCCCGAATTCCTCCTGATGTTGAGAACTGAGGAAGACCGTCGTTCAGCAAAGTTAGATAGGATGAAAAAACATTTAGGTGCTTCAAAAGCTAACATGTATGCCCACCATGTTTTTGATATGCCCTCTTATGACTGTGAACCTGTCCCATTGCCTAACACAAAACAAAATGAGGCATCAAAGCTTGAAAAGAAAGTGAATGAGCTAACTAAACAGCTAGAAAAGCTAAGCAAAAAACCACAGAACCTCACTCATGACAGTAACCCTCCCCCCGTGGTAAAACCAAAGCAAGATGAAACCTCTAGCATTGAGAACAAGATAGCTGAACTGACAAAACAAGTTGAAAAACTAGCACAAAATCAGAGAGAGAGTGAGGGTACTCAAAGGAAAGACTGCTTCGCAATCAGTAGTAATAACATGAGGAGACCCTTTAAGGTGCCTGGGATGCCCAGGCCGTGGTTTTGTTTTAAGTGTGGGGAAGACAACCACATTGCTGCTCATTGCTCAAATGAACCCAACCCCACACTAGTTCGCAAGAAAAATGCAGAACTTAGGGAGAGGCAGGATAAGTTTTTAGCTCAGCAGGCTGCTTCCCCATTTGCTTTAAACTAGCAGCAGCTTCTGCCATGGGACATCCAGGAGCTGTAGTTGAGGATAACCCCTGTCCCAACAGATCAGTTAATGGTGCTGAGACACAAAAGAAAGTTATAACACACACAATGACTGAAACCTACCGTGGCACAGAGCGATCCATACCCCCAGGACTTATAGGTCCTCGTTGTGTAGCTTCTGTCTTCCTTGAGGGTGTACCGTGTGAGTCCATCTTGGACACCGGGTCACAAGTTACAACAGTGTCCGAGTGTTTTCATAAGAACCATCTATCCCACTTACCTGTACATCCAATTCATGCTCTTCTTGAAATCGAGGGAGCTGGTGGACAGCAGGTCCCCTACCTTGGCTACATAGAAGCTCGTGTCACTTTCCCTCTGTCCGTTCCTGGCAGGGAAGAGGAACTAGTTGTGTTAGCACTTGTGGTACCAGAGTGTCAGTTCAACAGCAGGACGCCCCTGTTGATTGGTACTAATGTGTTATTACGACTCTATGAACAAGTACTTGAACGAGATGGTCCAGAGTTCATTCGCAAACTCACCTCTAGAGACCTTGCAGTGATCTTCCAGCACATTGCCCGGATCCATGACCTCGACAACCATGCACATCCTGTCAGGTTGCATGGTGGAAATCCCATCACCATCCCAGCAAAACAAAAGTGCTGCGTCACAGGTGATGTCAGGCTGAAAAAGAACAGTCAAACTACATTTGTGCTTGAACCCAACGAACGTCATGGGTTGCCAGGTGGCATGTTCCTTGAAGCTGCGCTAATGGACATTCCCTTTAAGTCCAGCAGCAAGGTCCCTGTCGTCCTGCGTAACCTTAGTGACCACAATGTTACACTGCAGCCAAAATGCATCATTGCTCAAATATGTGCAACTCAGCAGATCACACCGCTTGGACCAGAGCAAGGTGACTCTCGTCGCAACAAACCTGACATTGACAACCTCAAGTTCAATCTCGATGATTCGCCAATATCTGAACAGTGGAAAGACCGTATCGCCACCAAGCTTAGATCCATTTCAGAAGTCTTTGCTGTGGATGACCTGTCACATGGTCACACCACTGCTGTGAGACATCACATCAGGCTTCATGACGACACTCCTTTTAAGGAGAGGCCAAGGCCTATTCATCCCAGCGACAGGGAAGCGGTCAAGCAACATCTTAAAGAACTGCTCGACGCAGGAATCATTAAAGAGTCACAGAGCCCTTTCGCGTCGCCAGTGGTCTTAGTGCGAAAAAAGAATGGCTCAATCAGACTATGCATCGACTACAGGAAGCTAAATGCTCGAACCATCAGAGACGCATATGCTCTTCCGAACATTGAGGAGACCTTTGCGGCCCTAAGCGGCGCTAAATGGTTCTCAGTCATGGACCTTAAATCTGGTTATTACCAGGTTGAGATGGCTGAAGAAGATAAGCCTAAAACCGCTTTCACTTGTCCCCTCGGCTTCTTCGAATTCAATCGCATGCCGCAGGGTGTCACAAACGCGCCAAGCACCTTTCAGCGCCTTATGGAGAGGTGTGTCGGCGACTTGCACCTCAATGAGGTATTGGTGTTTCTGGACGACTTGATTGTCTTTTCGGACACATTGGAAGAACACGAAGCACGGCTCATGAAGGTGCTGAACCGTCTTAAGGACTACGGTCTAAAGCTTTCTCCAGAAAAATGTCACTTCTTTAAGACGTCAGTCAAGTATCTTGGCCATGTGGTCGATGCGCGGGGAGTTCATACAGACCCTGACAAGGTATCCGCCCTGAGAGATTGGCCTCGTCCTTTAAACAGGAAAGAGCTAAAATGTTTTTTAGGCTTTGCTGGTTACTATCGGCGGTTCGTCGATGGGTATTCCCAGATAGCCAAACCTCTTAACAGCCTGACAGCAGGCTACTACCCACCGAAGAAGAGAGGCAAAGTGTACAAGAGGGAGCACACCACGCCTCTTGTGAGCCCCAATGTACCACTTGGTGAGGAGTGGACTCCCGAGTGTGAGAATGCATTCAGAACTCTGATCGAGAAATTGACGTCTGCGCCCATCCTTGCCTTTGCGAATCCACAACTGCCGTATGTTGTACATACTGACGCTTGTTGCGACGGATTGGGCGCTGCGCTCTACCAAGAGCAGGAGGGGAAGCTCAGAGTTGTCGCGTACGCCAGTCGAGGTCTTTCCAAGAGCGAGAGAAACTATCCCACTCACAAGCTCGAATTCTTGGCCTTAAAGTGGGCGGTTTGTGAGAAGTTCAATGATTACCTTTATGGATCAAGTTTCACTATACTTACCGACAACAACCCCCTCACATACATATTGACATCTGCAAAGTTAGATGCTGCTGGACACCGCTGGTTAGCCGCTCTTTCTACTTACCAGTTCACCATCAAGTACAGAGCAGGGCAGGCCAACCGCGATGCAGACGGGTTGTCCCGGCGACCTCAAGGTCCGCCTTTTGAGGATGAAGCTTTCACTAAAGAAAGAGAGAGAATAGAAGACATGAAAAAACGGCTCATGGAGACAAGAGATGACATGGGTCATGAAGTGTTCTCTGCATTATGTCAACGTCATCTTGTGACATTTAAAGGTGAACACCACCGTCATTCAGAGCAACCAGTTGTTGCAGAGTCTCTTGTTGTTGATCCTTCTATTGTGCCTGATGTTTTTGGCGAGGACACTTTACCATCCATGACTAACTCTGACTGGTGTAATGCTCAAAATAATGATCCATCTATCTCACGTGTCATCACCTTTGTGAGGAGAGCTGTAAAACCCAGTTTCAGAGAGACAAACCTTGAACATCCTGATGTCAAACTCCTTCTCAGGGAATGGAAAAAACTCGAACTCAGGGACGATGTCCTGTACAGGAAGTGGTCTGAGCGAGGCGATCTTGTCTACCAGTTGGTCTTACCTGAGCAGTTCAGAGAGAGAGCACTGCAGGGAGTGCATAATGATGTTGGCCATCTTGGTTCTGAGCGCGCACTCCATCTTGCTCGTGCCAGGTTCTACTGGCCAAAGATGGCCAGAGACATTGAGGAAAAATGCAAAAAGTGCGAACGCTGTTTCAGGAGGAAGGCTGTGCCTCAAAAAGCTGCGCCTTTGGAGAACATTTCCGCTACTTACCCGCTCGAGCTTCTTTGTATGGATTATTTATCCCTTGAGCCGGATAACAGAGACACAAGAAACATTTTAGTCATCACTGACCACTTTACAAAATTCGCTGTGGCAGTGCCGACTAGAGATCAGAAAGCCAAAACTGTCGCAAAGGCTTTATGGGAAAACTTTATTGTTCACTACGGGTTCCCCAGTCGTCTGCTTAGCGACCAAGGCAGGGACTTTGAATCTAAAACAATCAGAGAACTCTGCACACTGATAGGAGCAGACAAAGTCCGTACCACCCCGTACCATCCCCGGGGAAACCCGGTGGAACGGTTTAACCGAACTCTCCTTGGTATGCTAGGGACCTTGGAAGAGAGAGACAAATACCATTGGAGAGATTTTGTCAAACCATTAGTCCACGCATACAATTGCACGAGAAACGATACAACAGGCTTTTCGCCTTATGAACTAATGTTTGGTAGGCAGCCCAGATTGCCAATTGATCTAGTCCTGGGAATCCACCCTGATATGGGGAACCACAAGACCCACTCAGAGTATGTCAAGGGCCTTCGTCAGCGCTTACAAGAGAGCTACTCTTTAGCTGCTAAAAACTTCCAGAAGATGGGAGGGAAGAACAAGGCTAGATTTGACAAGAAGGTCAGGGCAGCTGAACTCTTAGAGGGGGACAGGGTCTTAGTGAGAAACGTGAATATCAGGGGAAAACACAAACTAGCCGATCGGTGGGAACAGAAAATCCATGTTGTTGTCAGACGGATTAGAGACAGTCCTGTTTATGTAGTCAAACCTGAAACAGGGGAGGGTCCGCACCGTACGTTGCATAGAGATCTTCTTCTGCCATGCGGGTTCCTACCTGTAACAGAGATCAGAGAGCACAGTTATCCCACTGACACGTCAAAGAAAATGAGACTGCGGGACAAAACAACAAAAGACGCACAAGAGGATGTTGACTGTCAGGAGGATGAGTCGTACAGTGATGAGGATGAACTGTATCCTAGCCCATGGGTGCCAGAAATCATCACTAGGGGTCCTTTCCTACAGAGGGAAGGTGGCTTCAGTGAGCCTCAACCAGCTTCCAGGGTATTAAACCCTGACACCCCTTCCTTTGTGCCCCAAAGCTCCACACACTTACCTGAGAGACCTACTCACGAGCTTCAACCAGAAACTCCTCTTGTTAGCTCTGAGAGTAGTAGTTCAGTTACACATCCTACTTCCCACTGTAAGCCCCCAGACCATGTTGTTATTGACATTCCAGAACCTGATATGACACACATCTCACCTGTTAGAGAGGACACAGATCTCATCACCACAGACCCTGTAGTTGCAGACACTGACAATGTAACATCTGAGAGTCTAGAGTCTGAGAACACAAGTGTCAGGCGTTCTGTTAGGGAGAGACGTCCGCCTCGGAAACTCACTTATGATGAGCTGGGGGAGCCTTTAACCTTGGCCATCAGTTCGTTCTTTCAGGCTTTAGGAACTGCCATTTCACACGTATCTGTACCTGTAGGGGCAGGTATGCATGCAGGGACTCATGCAGTCTAGAGGGGGAGAGTGTAACCCTGGTTAGAATTACAACACTCAGAAATACCAGTTTCCCTGAATGCATCATAGGTTTCCTGTATTGTAGTTGTTTTTCGTCCGATAGTAGAATTTCCGAGCTTACCTGAACGCATCACCTGCAGGCCTCGGTGTGTGTGAGAAGGTGAGGGACAGAGAGGAAAAAGAGAAAAAAAGAAAGGAGAAACCTCATGCAGCCGCAGAGCAAAGTGTCCCCGTTCGGCGGCCAAACATGATGATATTTCGTGGAAGTTGTGATAAAACTGTCGTTAGAAAGTGAGTGTGAAAAGAAACTTACCTGGTGGAAGTGAAACCGATCTCGGGAGCGACTCGGACGAGTGTTTCCACGGACTTTTCTGAACTATTTTGGTGAGTTAGCTGCACCGATAGCTCGTTAGCTCAATTAGCAGTATCATTCTGGTTTAGTACACAAAGAAAGAAAGCCAGTCAGAATAGTCAAATGTTTAATGGTACTGAGAAATGTTTTTTTGTGATGCTGTGACGATATGTTGTTGTTGTGTGTTACCGTGACGAACGTGTAGCAATTTACCGAGCTGTTAGCTCAGCTGCGGCCTGTTAACGAGGCCGAGCACGGCTCCACAGCCGTCGCCGTAGCTCAGATGCTAAAATGATGCAGCATTTAATGTATTTCATATTTCCTGTAGTTGAGTTGCTTATATTTCATTTAATGAAGCTGTATTGTGTTATGTGCACTGAGAAAAAGTAAACAGACAGTCATTTAAGCTGATGAATAATTACGCTGCATGTTATGCAGGCTGGTTTTTTTGAGGGACGAGTTCTTCTGTTCAACTGTGATCCACACCACCGCCGTTGCCGCGTGGAGGCTCTTGGTTCAACTGCAAACCTGTATCACCGCCATGCTGCATGGAGACTCTTGGTTCATCGGGACCAGTGTGGCACCAGTGTGGTAGGACAGGACTCAGTCCTGAGGAGTAACACATTTTATTTGCACTTTCTTTTCTGAGATCTCAGTATTTTTGACTTTTTCCTATTTTTGACTTTTTTTTTCTATTTTTTTTTACATTTTTTTGCTAAAAACAAACTGACAAAGGAACTTAAAGAACTGTTTTCTCCTTGGAGGACCCTGAAAGACAATAAATAAACTGAAACAAACAGTGAAAAACAGGGAATAAAAAGGACAATTCAACCCATTAAAGGGGAAAGAGACATTTTATTTTATTTTATCTTAATTATTTTTTTTATTATTTTCTATACCGGTACTTACCTGGTCAGCTAATTTTATTTCATTCTGTGAATTTAATTTATGTGAAAGCGAACTGCATTTCATTTAATGTGTGCAAGGCTGAACAATTTAAGTTGAGAAAACAAAACTGAATACTTGAACATAAACATTCATACCATATTTTGTGTTGTGTGTTATGTGGGTTGGAGATCAATTGCTCTCATGCTTCAGTGCTACTGCCAGTCTCCTTATCCGAACCTAGTTGATCAGACAGAACCCGAGAAGACTAAGAAGAAGGTTACACTATGTTTATTTAATTCGCTAACAACTCAATGTTTCATTTAGTAACTTGAATGTAATATATATCTCCTCTCCTCTCCTCTCGCACATTTTGAACTGTCATTATCATTATCTGTTGCACCTTGTAGTTTGGCCTTGGTGTCTCGCACTCTCTCTGCGTTTCCACAGATCCTCCAGAGCTCCATCTCTCTGCACCGACTGCCTCTTGCAATTTTCTCCTGTTAAAAGGGTTTTCTCAGGAGTTTTTCCTCAGTGGATGTGAGAGTCTAAGGGCAGATGATGTTGTTATGATGGTATGTAAAGCCCCTTAGAGACAAACTGTTCGTAAAAAATGGGCTATACAAATAAAATTTCCTTGCCTTATTATCTTCACTTGGGTGTGTAAACCTGGATAGTGATTCAGTGATGATGCTGGAACATATTTGATAATTAGAGAGGTAATTAAAGAGGTTCTGCAGGCAATTGATCAATTTTCTTGAATACCTTCCTCATTCTTGGTGTTTGCATAGCATAGCCGCCATGTTTCCGTCTTCACTCCATTGATCAGCTTGGCAATTAGAGTTGGTGCACTATTGCCATTGCCAAAAAATAATGTAATGGCATAATGTCCATTCCTCCTCCATCTCCTTGGGGTGGCTTAGCCTTACATAACTTGCATCCATACTGTGCTCCAACTGGAAATCACCACATTTCAACTTAGACCTTGGGTTGATGCTGCTTATGAAGGTGAAGCGGCGGCTCAACAGGGGCTCGGCAAGATGTAGTTTAACAGACAGAAGAATAAAATTGTAGTCGCTCAATTGAGTTGACTGCAGAAAGCCTGTGTCTGTGGAGTAAAGGAGGACAAAACTCTTCTGCAGAGGTGCTCATGTTCAAGTCTGCCAGCATGACAAAAAGATTTCTTATTTATCACTAACTCAATAGAGATGGAAATCACATAACCCTGGGGTGCTGGGATTGCTTCATAGCACACTTCTTTAATCTGGGCATGAAATCAGAATAGCACAGTGATCTACATATCTACAGGAGTCTAGCAGTGTTCATTAACATTACCAAGATATATAGCTGTTATTACATTTTAAGAGTTGTGAAGTTACCACCATCTTTAACAACCCTGCAGTATTTTAGAAATATGCTTTAAATATAAATTGAGCTATAATAAACCATTATGTCCTTATGCATGTTAAATGGTCCAGCGGTTGTGGATGGATGTGTGGTTGTGTCAGACAGCTTCAGGCATTGCAGCGTATGTAGGTTAAAGCCACTTTGTGCCTAAAAGAGAGTGACTGGGGGCGGTCATAATAGCTGTTATATTCCTGTTAAGGCAGATTAAATTCCACAATTTCAATGGTTTTTGTGAAAGAATAAACATTGAGAGGGAGAGTCATTGTTGTCTACAGGAAAATGTCAATCATTACAAGAGCACACGAGTGGGCACAAGTGGCTCCCAATTTGTTCTTGACCTGTATCATGGTTTGCCCTCACTGCATTTTTCTGAACATTTAAATGGCTATTTGGTAGTAATGATGGTTTAATTCCAAATCTGTATTCATTTTATTGAATATAAGCAACTCATTTTTTAAAGAAAGCAGAGAACCAAGAGCTTATTCTCTGATGTTATTAAAATGTGAATGCTTGCTCTTCTCTATGACCAATAACTGAGAAATTTAAAGGACTGACAAACTGATAAGAGCTTATAAATTTCAATGACTTTTCAAATGTATCCTCTGTAGAACTGCACAATGTATTGAGGTGGTTTAACAGGTTTGGGCAAGGATAGTCATCATTCTTATTTCTGGCTAGAGGGGATATTATACATTATGACAAACAGTTTTGCCCTGGGCCAGATTAATGCATTTTTTAAGTAACAGCATTCTGTGTTATTTGCCTTTAACAGAAGCTATACTTAAACTTCAGTTTGCTATTTATCTTCATTGCGCTCACTCAGCCTCTCCCCTGGGCGTTCAGTGGCTGCTGTCAAGTTATACTGTACTAAATCGTGACTGTGGTCCTAAATCCTCGCAGTAGCCCCTGCAGCAAATGGTGGAATGAAACAAGTGGACTGCTGTATTTCTGGAATACGCATTAGCTTCCCCCAAAACTCTGTTTGATGGAAGTTGCCATAAAACTGCAGCCATTCAAATACTACTCAAGGCAATTTTATTTTTCTCGTTTTCTTTTGATACTCCAGGCAGCCTAACCACAGTCATCTTCCACATAGCAGCAAAATCGATAAAATCAATCCGCACCAAATCTAGCCAAACGTCTGTGTGACGGGATGTCATCATCATAGCTACTTGAATTTTGAACTTTGTTGTAGCTCTGTTTGCTGTTTGGTTTAAATCCAAAACCCAGAGTCATTCATATTCATGGTATTTCACATAGATTGAACACAAGAAAATCCACCATATCTGACTCAGCATCACCTCTTCAACTCCACAAACAATACAACACCCTCCAAGTTAAATCACCCTCCTCCCCACATTTTCCATCATTTTCTGCAGAGTATGAGGCTGCAAAATACTAGCTGTCTCTCATTTACAAGCTACATGTTACAAGAAAGTTTCTCAAAAGTGTATAGTTTGAAGATATTTTGTGCTTCACATCATGCTGGACACCTCATCCTAAATTCTAAAATATTTTTCCCATGCCAGATTACCTCAGCTGTAAACTCAAGACAATTAATCCTGATGGTGGCACTACAGCAAGCATCTAAAGTTGAACATTTTGAAAATTCATAACAAATCAACATGCTACAGCTTCACAACTTTAGTCAAACTGTAGCCTCAATATTGAAGAAACTTTTGTACATTTAAACCTATTAAAATGATGACGTCCATCACTCTGTTTTTTTCTCCTCCCACAATTTTTCTTCAATCGACATCTTCAGACTGTCCCACACAAAACTTATTTCTCAGATTTTTGATTTATCAAAAATTGAGCCTACAGTGCATCAAAATGTTTGAGTGTACAGAGGGAGGGAGCGACTGAGCAAAAGGCCCAATCCCTCATTGTGCAGAGGTTCGTCTTGGGGGGGGGGGTTAGGAGGTTGTAGGTGGTGGCAGAGTGTAGGGAGCATGCAGAAGTCTGGGAGGTGAGCAGTTCCAGGTAAGTCAGTGTCAATGGTAATGATAAGTGAGGAGGGAGATTTTGTACTCAATTCTGTGTGAGATGGGAAGCCAGTAAAGTTATTTCAGAGTGGGAGGGATGTGGATTCTGGCAGCACTGCTCTAAATGTGCTGCAATTTCTGAATGTGCTTGTTTGGGATCCCGATGAGGAGTGCATTGCAATAATCAACCTGTGTAGGAGATAAAGGCATGGACCGGCTTTTCTGCATCAGAGAGGGAGAGGGTGGGTCGCAATCTGACAATGTTTCAGAGGTGGAGGAAGGAGGTTTTTTCAGAGCTGTCTTATGTGTGATTTAAATGTAAGATGTAAGTCCATTATAACCCCAATGTTTGTGACTGTTGATGAGTGGGATGTCCTGACCAGAGAAGGTGATGCTGTTTATGTTGGATGTGCAGATCTGGTGTAGAGTGCTGATGAGAATGGCCTGAGTCTTGGAGCTGTTTAATTGGAGGAAGATGTTCTTCTTCCATGCCTTTATCTCCTCCAGGCAGTTTGTCAGTGTGGAAAGTGGTAGGGCAGAGGATGGGGTGGGGTTTGTTCTGAGGTACAGTTGAGTATAGTAGTCATCTGCATAGCAGTGGAAGGATAATCCATGACAGCTAATGATTTGTCCAAGGGGGAGTAGGTTGAGGGTGAATAGCGTGGGACCTAGCACTGATTCTTGTGGAACACCAGAGGTGACAGGGTGAACTTGAGATGCAACCTCTCCCAGGGTAACATATTCAGTTCTCCCAGTGAGAGGTACGATGCTGTGACCAATGGTGGAATGTAGACAATGGAGAAGGTTGTTATGGTCCACCATGTCGAAGGCTGCAGTTAAAATTCAGGAGGATGAAGAGAGATGGTGTCATCAGGCGGTTGTTTGTGACACTAACCAGAGCTGTTTCAGTGCCATGGCAGGACTGGAAACCAGACTGGAATTTTGCAAGTAAGTTATTTGATTTTAGAACACGGCTCTCTTGAATACTCGATTCTGATTGGTCAATGACCAATATTCTGCAGTGTTTATTTCTCGAAAGACCACCGCTGAGCGGACCGTTGCTAGGGACTCCATAGCAACGGCCGACTCTGCATGTCCGGTCACGGCCGCTGTTTTGCTGAGCCTCCTCCCGTTCGTGCATTTGAAGCCTTTGATAATCAATTAGTGGATCGATGGATTACCATACACGTTACGATGTATTTTGTGTAGTCGTCATAAACAAGAGATTATGGGGTGCGTTTGTGTCGCGGAGCTACAGAGAGGAGAGGAGCTGTGACACGGTCAGAGGTTCTGATGCAAGTTTACTTTTCAGCCACGATGTGGAAATAAGGAGCCTCCACTCTCCCTGTAACAGGTTACAAGTTGTTTATCTAACATCACAATTAGTCCGAAGCTATTTAATGACGGTAAAAATGAAACATAAAGTAAATATCCTGCATACTTTCTCTTTTCTGTGCTGCGCTGGTCAGAGCGGCGTCCCGAGCAACGGTCTAATTTTACATGAATAAAATCTCCATACAACCTGTCGGGGTTTATTTCTCCATAACAACCTCCGAACTATACATTATCCCTTACTTAGATGGTTGCAAAGCTGGGCAGCCACCACCATCTCCAATATCTTGGGGAAAAAAATGGAAGGTTGAAAATAGGCCTGCAGTTTGTGAGGACTTTGGGGTTGAGGGTATGTTTCTTGAGGTGTGGTCTGATTACCACTGTTTTCACTGAAGATGGGCCATGGCTGGCCTGGAGGGAAAGCGGTAACACTTTATTTTAAGGGGTCCTTGTTCCTGTGTAGTTACCTAATTAATTACAGTGTAATTACCTATGTAACTGCATGTAATAGCATGTACTTACATTGTAAATACATAGTGTATTTTGGTGTACTTACAGGTCTTGTTACACTTGTAATAAGAAATGCTTGTTACAATACCTGGTCAAAGTGGCCTCTCTCTTTGGGGAAGGGGTACATCTGCAAGAAAAATGGGTGAAACCACAACCCATGTTGCCTGGGCAACCTTTTCCATCAATCTTCCTCCTGCCTCTTGAGTCTTGGAACATGTATGCTGTTTCACAACTTAGTCGATGTAACAGTTGTGTTAATACACCGTTGTTACACTTTGATACAGTGTAATAAGAACATTAAAGTGTACCTGCTGGGATACCTCAGTTCTTAACCATTAACTGCAATAACCAGTGTCTTCGATAGTGTACCACGTGTGCTGTTACACAACTTAGTATATGTAACAGTTGTGTTAGTATACCGTTGTTACTCTTTGATACAGTGTAATAAGAACATTAAAGTGTAGGCTACCTGCTGGGATACCTCAGTTCTTAACCATTAACTGCAATAACCAGTGTCTTCGATAGTGTACCACGTGTGCTGTTACACAACTTAGTATATGTAACAGTTGTGTTAGTACACCGTTGTTACTCTTTGATACAGTGGAATGAGCACATTAAAATAAAGTGTACCTGCTGGGATACCTCAGTCCTTAAACATTAACTGCAATAACCAGTGTCTTTGATAGTGTACCACGTGTGCTGTTACACAACTTATTATATGTAACAGTTGTGTTAGTACACTGTTGTTACTCTTTGATACAGTGTAATAAGAACATTAAAGTGTACCTGCTGGGATACCTCAGTCCTTAAACATTAACTGCAATAATCAGTGTCTTCGATCTTGTACCACTTGTGCTGTTACACAACTTAGTATATGTAACGATTGTGTTAGTACACACTTGTTACTCTTTGATACAGTGGAATAAGCACATTAAAATAAAGTGTACCTGCTACATACTTACATGTAACATCATGCAGAAACTTGGTACTCAAGTATTTTTACATAAACCAATAACTAGAATAGCATTTCTTCAGAAAATGAGACAATGCTGGATAACTCAATTCATATGGAACTGAAAACATCATCAGCAATCTGTATGCATAAACCACACACTCAAAATCGTCCTTTATTTTTATTATCCCCAAAAAACCACAGGGCTTGATCTTTTCCTGTCCTTTAATGGAGTCCTCTATTTCTCCTCCGTAAAACTGAAATGATCACAGAAACACAATTTACTTACAGTACTTACAGTAGCATTGCATGAATAGGTACACTTCAATTAGCATCCAGATTAACAAAAGGAAAAGAGTTAGCATAGACTGAAAGCTAGCAAGGTATACCGAAAACATAACTAATCATGTCTTAATTACAAAAATACACAATCATGTAACACTATTGACATATTCTACTCACAGAAAGACATTCCCCAAGGCAAAAGCGTCCAACAATATTATTTAGCAGTCTGTTTAGCCGTCTGTGCTCACTTTTACACCCGAGCATGAGAAGTGAGCATGCAACAGAAAAAACACAACATAGCTGGACTTGACGAGCCGAGCGCTCACTTCGACGCGGTTTCTCTGAACCAAAGAGAAGACCACTCACTCGGACGTGGTTTCTTTGAACAAAAGCACACACTTTTTTAACCCTCAAAGACAGTACAAAGACACTGGTTATTGCAGTTAATTTATAAGAGTTGAGGTATCCCGACCCAGGTACACTTTATTTTAATGTGCTTATTTCACTGTATCAAAGAGTAACTAGTGTGTACTAACACAACTATTACATATACTAAGTTGTGTAACAGCACATGTGGTACACTATCGAAGACACTGGTTATTGCAGTTAATGTTTAAGGACTGAGGTATCCCAGCAGGTACACTTTATTTTAATGTGCTCATTCCACTGTATCAAAGAGTAACAATGGTGTACTAACACAACTGTTACATATACTAAGTTGTGTAACAGCACACGTGGTACACTATCGAAGACACTGGTTATTGCAGTTAATGGTTAAGAACTGAGGTATCCCAGCAGGTACACTTTAATGTTCTTATTACACTGTATCAAAGTGTAACAACGGTGTATTAACACAACTGTTACATAGACTAAGTTGTGAAACAGCATAAATGTTCCAAGACTCAAGAGGCAGGAGGAAGATTGATGGAAAAGGTTGCCCAGGCAACATGGGTTGTGGTTTCACCCATTTTTCTTGCAGATGTACCCCTTCCCCAAAGAGAGAGGCCACTTTGACAAAGTATTGTAACAAGCATTTCTTATTACAAGTGTAACAAGGACCTGTAAGTACACTATGTAATTACAATGTAAGTACATGCTATTACATGCAGTTACATAGGTAATTACACTGTAATTAATTAGGTAACTACACAGGAACAAGGACCCCTTAAAATAAAGTGTTACCGGGAAAGCTTTATTATTTTGGTAATCAATGGACCTAGGGCACTGAGGCTGGATTTCACCAGGGCTGTAGAAAATGGATTAGATGTCAGGACCATTACATGGACAGCTCTACACTGCCTGCTACTCTGTTCCCACATAGCTACAGTCAACAGCCAACAATGGTTGACTCCAACTGAAAGCAATCCAGTCATCAGCAGTGCCCACTATGAGCCAGTGGTGAGTGATCCACATTCCTGATGCTTTATTCAACTGTTTTTTCCCCTATTTCCCTAAAGATGCCAAGCATAACTGGTGAAGCATGACATGTGGGTTTCTCCTCTCTCTCTGTCCCTTTGCCCTGCCCATCAACCCACTTGGCAGCACAAACACACACTTTTGTGTTTCTTTTGTTGGCCTCCTCTTTGTCTGAAGTCTTTCCACTCTCCTGCCCTGACTTGCACCCTATGTTACAGCTCTACAACCACTTTGAACTGCTGATAGTAATGGTAATGGTCTGTCCTAGTTATGTGGAGTAGGTCATGCATTACCATAGCAAAATTAATTTTCACATTAGTTATTTTATTACTGTGGCAGTCAACTCCAAGGTTAATTTCTGAAGCCTAATCCATGGGCCACATCCTTTAGAGGCCACATAAATGCTTCATAAAGGCTTAACAATAATGTGCTCTCTCTCCCTCTCTCCGAAAAAGAGAGAATAAAGCTGTACAAAATTAAGGAATCTCCCTGTTGAAAACATGGCATTAGGTATCTCTTTGTGATCCAAGATCAACTCATGTGGGATGGAAGTGTGGTTTTGGCTTAGGATTCACGTCCTGAAACACAGTTTGGCTGTGTCCTTTGAAGAACACACTCTCTGAGTTAGGATGCATCTTATTGGGTTGGAAATATCCAGCTAAGAACACCAAAGAAACTGTACCAGTTTCCCTGGTACTGTTGGTTCCCTAGTCCAGATTTCAAGGCCAAGATTAACTGCAAACACAGAGTGAAAATGCCTATATGACGCTTTCATGTCTATGTGTGTGGAAACATTATTCATGTATACAACTTTTGAGTGTGGCTGTCCTTTACATGTACAAGGCTGTGCAGCAGTCATGTAACGCAGTTCTGGACAGCACAGCTGGCGTTTGACAAACTCTTCATCTGCACAACATTTCTATTTCAATAGACATGTGGGAAGAAGAAGGCGTTCTGCATTTCAAGTTCCTCCCCAGAGGAAAAAACTAGATTAATAACACAAGCAGCCACACATGCAGTTTGGCACACATGAGCAAGTGCGGAGAGAGGGACATACATGAAACTCACTAACACAGGCTTATAATCCAGATAACACATGCCGCTCATACAGAGCATATGGAACGTGGACTGCAGAACTCCAGGGAAACCATAGCAACCACTGATTAAAGAAACTGTGTGCTTAATTGAGCAGATGTTTTCGCAGAATTCACTGCCCTCTCAAATATTGAATATGATAAGCCCGCACAAATGTGGTGACCAGCCAGCCCCAAAATATGGTAATCAAATAAAACCAATTTTGTTTTTGTTTTTTTTATTGTTGTTTTTTTTGTTTTGTTTTTTACATCTTTTTACTGGTCTGCTGCCCATGGGCAAGGGCGTATTTTCAAACTGTCCTCTTCACCAAGCTGTTGTGCTGCTAAATCAGTTCTGCTGCATTATTAAATACGATCGGATGGAGAGTTTGGTTCCTGCATTTTCCAACAGAAAACAACATAAATTATCTTTGACATAGAGCATGGACAGGATAAATCATCTTTAATGCAGCAGCAGCAGAATAAAACTAAGCACAGGTGGCAGGGCACTCTTGCAAATGGCTGCATGTGTAAGCTAAACCACTGGTCCAACAGCATATTCCATCTCTTATACTGGCAACATCTGACTCTTATCCTTCCTGCTCTTGGTCTGGACTCTCTGTTCGTCACATTGATCACTGACAATTGTACTACCCTTTCTTTCAAAGTATTTCTTGGGAGATTTCCAGACCTAATTGACAGGTTAAGCCATCAGCGACAGTGTAAAAACAAGTTAAGAAAATTAATGTTGATGATTTCCAGAGAAGTGAGCTATATATTTTAAGCTTGGAACACTCAATAGAAACCTTACCACCGACTGCAGGCAGACATGTAGGTGGATCTTGTAAAATAGCAAAACTAATTTTGATATTTTTTTTACAGCGTAAAGGATGGAGATATAAATACGGAAGGTTTGAAATAAAAATGGACAAAGGAAGTTCTATTACAGAGAGTGACTAGCCAATCTATTAGTGTGTTTCAAAACTTCTTGAAAATCTGCCTGTGTTGGCTAAATATGTGCTGACAAAGCAAGAAAGTTGGGCTCTATTTCTAGTGTGGATGCAGAGCAGTGTTTTAGTGGTAAAGACTGAGAGACTGAGTCAGAAACACACTGCAACTCCTGGGTATTCTGACTTTAAAGACGCGAGGAAGGAAACAACTGATGTTATGGTTTTCTAAATATGCTTATAAGATGCTTTATAAGCTTAATATTAGACCGATATCCTGTTACATATTACTCAGTAACTGATCACACAGGAAGACAGAGGCTTAAAGTACTAACAGATGAGGCAGGAGTAAGAAAGTATGTTGGAAAAGTGTTCTACCACTGGAGCCTGTAGCAAGTTACAGGTGCAACATTAAAATATGTTGTAGTTGGTTCAAACCATAAATAACCCACTGGACAGATTATACGCATCACAGTGCCCAGATAATAACTACTGTGACCCAAGAATGATCGTGTGGGAGGGGAAGTGCTGTAAGATACACGTGAGAGGTGGCTTAAAAGTCAGGTTGAGGGGATTTTTATTGAGATAAAATCAGTGTCGAAGCAGAGATGATTCAGTGGGGAGATGGGAGATGCTGTAGCTCTGAGATGGGTTTTCAAACCTCCAACTAAAGATGGAGAGCTGCTGTACTGACTACAGACTGGGAAGAATTGAATTCTTCAGTCAGAATTGGTGGAAAAATTGTTCTTGGCAAGGTAGAAAGACATCGCTGAATGCTTTTACACCATGAAATGCCTCAATATAATATATAGAAAAACAAAGGTGAAATTAAATCGCCCACGAGCTATACTATATACTTGAGATATTTTACAGCTGCAAAATCAAATGCAAATATGGACACATACTTGACAAGCCTATGTTGCCACATGGCAATTTTACCTCTGTAGCCTGGGACCAAAATGCAACAGTATTTCATATTGCACAGCAAAAATCTGCGAGATGCTTTGGAGTGACATGAAGGGTTTCTTTCTGGCAAGAATAGGAAATGACTGAGATGTTGAATAATTTCATTTTAAGTGTGGAAGCTTCCTTCCGTAGCACTGTAAAGGTCTGACATCATAGAGAAAACAATGAATGGAAAGTTGTATGGGGTTGTTTGCTAATTAGGTGTTCACAACAGTAGTATTTTGTGTGTGGGGGTAGGGGTGTGATGTGTGGCTACACAAATACGGTTTTATTGTTCATTTAATTAGATAAAAGAGGTAATTTATTTGTAAGATTGGTTGCACTTGAAATCAATATGCACTTGTGGAAGGCAACTTGTTGCTCTGTTTCTGTCCCTCACCTACTTCACAGCATTAACATAGCCCTGGAGCACATCTCAATACATGCTGAGTGCAGAATCACATGGTAACATACACACTGGGGGCTATGAACCATGTAAATATGCAGCAGTTGAAGTTTTGAGGGTAGAGAAATAGGTGGGCATAATGATTTGGGCCAATTTAGTCCCACTGGTGAATTGAAATGTTTAATCATTTACGTATTGTATTTAGTGATCATTTCTAAAAAAAAAAAAAAAAAAACACATCAAAGTTTGTTTACAGGTACTGCATAAGTGAAAAAAAGTTGTTTTAAGTCATGCGGGCTCCAGAGGGAGCTCTGCAAAGTCTGATAAACTGCCTCAAGAGATGTCAGTGTCAGTACAAGAAAAATGTGCACCTGTGGAATTAAATAGACCTGGCTTTACTGGACCTCTAACATACCTGAATGGCTAGTTTGAGCTGTCAGCCATTATGAAATAGTCAGCTCTTCCATCAGTGGAATCCCTAATCATAAATGAATATGTCTATTGAAATCGATAAACATACTGTAAGCTTTGAATAACTGGATCTTGGATCATGTCAAAGTGACAATACTGTAAGCACTCTTAAAAGCTGGGAGTAATGAAAAAAGCTGAAGTAGCATTCTTCGTGATGGGTCTATTATTTATTAAAAATTGTCCATTTATTTTATGTATTTTTCATTTGTGTGTTGATTTACTGTGCAGATGTATAATTTCAAACAGGTTATGCCTGTTATTGTTTATGTTCTATTTAGATTGCTATTGTGCTTTGTACAGCTATTTGTTTTGTTAAGCTGGAGAGGAAAACCTATTATTGTATTCTATTTTAAATCAATTTTGACCTTGCAAGGCAGCTGGATTTCTCGCAAGAGAGGAAATATCTTGCCAGACTCCAAGTGCACTATATGCAGCCAAATCACAGTCATTCGGGCCAATCATCATCCTGGCAACTCCAGAGAAGCAACAGTTTTTGTATTCACAAGAGTGGCTTGTATGCACAAATTTGTATATAAAAAAACAGCTTTGACAAGCTAACAAGCTTTCAAAGCTCCTCTGACTTTCTGACATGTTTCACTATGCTATCCAATAACACCATATAGACAGCTGGTTCAACCAATCACCTGCCAAGTTTTTTTTTTTTTTTTATACAAGTACCTACCCCCTTCTAGACAGTTTGCAACAAAAGCTTCCCAGATGGTGCTGGTGCAGTGTGTACATACATTCATCTGGCACATCAGGATAAACCAGCGTAGATATAGGCCTATTTTTATGTAATATATCCTTATATAATTTATAGTTTACATGCTTTGCAGCTGTATATTTTCAAAGACGGATGGAAGCCCTGTCATTACATTTTATTTTTGTCACAGTCTGTTCTTAAAGTAGTTGTGGCATCTCACATGTGCCTGGGATATAAATCATGCCTCACTATTCAGCCCAAAATACAGAGATATGATTTTTGAAGAAATGACATACCTAGCTACAGTCACCTGGAAACACAATTCCTAGGTGACTGGGTTGTTCCTGTAGGCAAGGTGAGCATGCGTCACAAGCACCAGTGTCCCATTATGAGAGACTACAGTGTATTTCGTCAGCAGAAGAAATAACACAACCCTCCTCTTGCTATTCATAGACCCAAATCAACAGTATTTTCATGAAGTGGTGGGCAATGTCATTTTTCTACTGGTGAATTGTGAGATTAAGGGAAGGCTATGTTTTTAAAGATGAGCGGTTACCATGGAAATGTACCCTCTTAAAAAAGAATAAGGATGGTGTCGAAGCCATGGTAGAGCCTTAGTTCAGAAACACATTAATTCTGCGTCATGTGATGTTTGATGTTTGTCACTTTTAAAGCTTTTCTTCTGAGAGCTTACTGTGATTTTACCCACCAGTGTACTATGGTGCACGACCCTAATACAGCTAACAAAGTCTAAAGACAACAGACATCCACACCTACGTATATGTTTAGGATATGTAACATTAAGAGAAAAGGGCACTGTGTGTCTGACATCATACAAGATACAAGTCTACAGCCATGCTAGAAGCTCCATGAGCCTGTCCTTAGGCCAATCAATGATTCAAGTTATAGTCTAATTTCAGCATGCTATTGTGCTTAAGGTTACATTGTTAATAGGGTGAGCTCGAGGACATGGTAACAGTAGTGAATATGAAGTAGAGTAAAGGCTGTTGGAAAAGGACATGACTTTTGGAGCCATGGGCTCATAAAACAAATAAATTAAAACTCATCAAGTCATTTGAAAGTTCCTTCACTTTAGATGAGATACAGGTGAGCCTTACTGTACGTTCAGACCGAAAGCGTCGAGAGCGTCGCGGTGGCCGGAAGTCATTCATTTTCAATGAGAACCAGCGTCGAGGAGCGTTGAAGAGCGTCAAAGGCGTTGGCGTCGCGTTTTGGCGGCGAGAGCGTCAGGAGAAAGTTGAAATCTCCTGAACTTTATGCTAATGAGCGATGATGCGGAGCAGCGGCAACCAATCAGAGTGTAGATGTCGCGGCCCCTTTAAATGGATGACCAACCACAACCGACGTCAACTTCTTTGACGCGCGTCAAAACGCCAGGGTGTTCAGACCACCAGCGTCGCGGAAAAGCGTCAAGAGCGTCTTTTGACGCTTTTGGTCTGAACGACCCATTATGGTGGCACTAAATGGAATTCTGCATCATCAGATTCAGTGTGATTTATACTCCAATGACCATGAAGATTTCAGACAAGCAGACCAGTAGACTAACATTACTATCCCCAAAGACACATCACTAATGTGGTAAGAAGATGACATTCCCACTAATGTGACATACTGTAGGCCTATCAAGTCTCCACTTGTGCTTCCCCTGTGTTATCATCCCATTTTTCTTTTCACTGACAGTGCATTCTAAGGGATTTTCCGTTTCAGATGTAATAAGATAAATTTAAATAATTTAAAAAGGGATGTAGCCTACTGTAATTCTGTTTGGAGTCAAGCCTTAATCTCACTGCTGCCGGATTCACTAGGGACAGGTTCTTTATTCCTCCTCAACAATGGGGATGCTCCATCAAAATCAACCACTCAGACATTTTTGTTTTGCTGATGAAGTCACTGGACAGTTAATTAGATGGTTCTGCTTTGGGATTTATCATGTTGAACATTAATTTTATGATCAACTCCAAGGATGACAAGGTTTTTTTCTCTCATGTGACAAACTGTCAGATTCTTAATTTGATGTAGTTGACAGCATGTTTTATATCACTGTGTTTTTTGTATTCTATTTTCTTACTCTGTGTATTCGTGTCTCTATACAGTATTTGTCTGGCCCTCACTTTACAATCTCACTGGTAACACAATCACCAAAATGAAAGCTGCGCGCACACACACACACACACACACACACACACACACACACACACACAATGCTAATTAACCTATGTGTATCCGCTAGTAATGAGGAGATGGGTTATGTAACATACCAATCAATTATCAATACATCAATATAAAAAATGTAGGCTCTACACGTGGGGGATGCAGAGAAAAACACAACCACTGCTCTGTGGAATAATATTTGTAAGTTAATTCACACAAATTAAATAATAGCTTCGCTAATAGTTTAATAGCAAAGCAAAGACTTTAAAATAAAATGCTTAACATGTACATTTGTTAAGAGTTCAGTTTGAATCACATATTAAAATAACACATAATTTAAATTCTGCACCCTGGGTTTTAAATTCCTTATTTCAATATTTAATGTTTGTTTGTCATTATTTGTTTTTATCTTCATCTGGATAGTTGCATATCCCTCCTAGTCAAAAGTTGTTTTGGTTTGTTCAGTTATGGCACCACTGATTTCTGTTGTGTTAGATCTTATCTGAGGTTCATGTGGAGAAGTTGATGTATCCAAATCCATGAAGTTGATCCTGGAAATGTAACCACAGTGGTGGGATGATGATCTTCCTCTCAGACTCATTCAGAAATCTACTAAAACAATAATATAGTGCTCATGAATAAAATCGGATTATTTAAATCAGTTAATTTAAACCTTTTATCATTTCATGGCTCTCTGACAATTCATCCACAACAGGCTTCTCCTGTATTGGTGGTTTTCCGTACGCAATTGGCATTTCTAATTAGCATAGGCTAACACCACTTTTTAACCTACCACAAAGGAAAAGGGGGGGGGGAACACTCACTGAAGAGCAGTCGTCAAAAACACATGCTTACTAACGTGGTCCTCCTGAACCCTCCTCTAACACCACAGCTTTTCACACAAAGAAACTCTCTCTGGATAATTTGAATATTACACATAAATGCATAGCTTCAGGCTATCTATGTACTAACCGCGTTCTTCTTCTGTCTCCCTCTCCATTCCCTTCACTTGATTTCAACTCACGGTGCAGGTGCTTTGCGCCACCTATTGGACTTTTAGTGAAACTGCAAGGCAAGGCTACAACTCAGTTTAAAATTTATGCTTTAAACTGATAATTTTACGACCAATCTAGAGACTTTTCTTTTCTTTATTTTTAGGAAACCTAGCCCTTTTAAGAAAATTGTGCATTTGTAAGATAAAGTTATTTATGATACCGTAATTAATTATTTTAACCGTCAACACAGACACACAATTTCTTGCCAGAAAAATAGTCAGAAAAACAAATACAATGTTAAAAACAAATCTGTGGCTTGTCTGTTTAATTAAAGCAGAAGTAAGCAATATTTTTGTGTTAATATAAGTCTTAAATAGTTATATCTTCCGACAGCAATCACTTACATAGAGTGTTTGGTCCGAAACACGGGTCTGTCAGTCACTCTGCTCTGCTGTAAGCCGAGGAGAAAACTTTCCTTGTAGCCTACAAGTTTTATCCAATGAGGAGAGAGAACGGCATGAAGGGCTGTGTGTGCAGCCAAGGGATGCGCCTGAATGTGGTGACGTAGGGACGAGGACCAATAGATCCATGACGAGGGCAGAGGCTGCTAACTCCATCGGCTGACAAGACGTTATGGTGCGTTCAAGGCAACCCGTAACTCGTGTTTTTCCGACCTGTGAAGTCGTACCAGTTCGATCTGGTACGAGTTCACGGGTCGGAAGTTACGAGTGGCCGTTATAGTGCACTTTCACAGGTAAAAGTCGTGACTTGAAGCTGTATTTACGGTTTCAAAAGCCTGCCTGGAACGCAGCATTAGCCAAAACAACCGGATCGCTTACTTCTGCTTTAATGGGGGCTACATAATAAATATTTCCTTTTTTGGCTTTTTGCTCGCTGACTGTCCATCTGCTTGTCTGCAGACCAATTGCTGAGTGGTGAATACTAAGAGGGTGAAATGTGTGACAGTCTTGCAGCAAATCAGTGAACTCATCTTTGCTAATATTTCAACATGTCACTGCAGATGATCAGGAGAGTATATCAGCCTTTCCATGCCTTTTGCATCTAATTACTATCAAAGATCAGTGTTGTTTTTCAAAATAAAAGTAATTTAAAGCTATAGTGCGCAACTTGTCTTCTACGTAAATATCCTTTCGCACAAGCCACTACAAGAGGAGATGATACAACACTGATTAAAGGGCAACTTCGGTTTTTTTCAACCTGGGCCCTATTTTCATATGTTTTTCTGTATATGTGAGTGATGGATAATACTTTTATTGAGGTGGCTGCAGTATTGAGCCGGGCAGGCAGCCTGCAGCCCAGCTAACGCTCTACCACGGGGCAAGTGGCTCCCGTCAAAGTTCGCCCTATAAACGGGCATTTGTTTCAAACTGACAGGCTCAGATAGTTACAATGAGTGTCTGACAACAAACTAGAAAGGAGAAATGAACGTAATAGTCTCTACATTTAGCATGTCTCTTCTTCTTCTGACTGGCAGTAGTCACCCCTGGTCAAAGTGGTCACAGCAGACCCTGTGGTCGGCACGGCGACGGCGCAGTGCATCCACAGGAGTGTTAGCATCCATTTGTAGCACAGCTAACTGTTAGCCCTAACTTGTGAAAGCTGTGTGAAGAGCAGCTCAACATTTTGTTGTTACAATTTGTAAATTCTCCGGTCGTCTCTCCTCACCTCAGTCAGGTAACAGTTTCCCCACCGGTGTTTTGCTGCTTGCAGAACGAGATTTCTGGTGGTGAAATTTGGACACAGATCACAGCAAACAGCGACCTCCAGCTAAAGGTAGAGACTATTACATTCATTTCTCCTTTCTAGTATGTTGTGGGACACTAGTGTAACTATCTGAGCCTGTCAGTGTGAAGAAAAAGCCCGTTTATAGGGCGACCTTTGACGAGAGCCACTTGCCCCGTGGAAGAGCGTTAGCTGGGCTGCAGGCTGCCTGCCCGGCTCAATACTGCAGCCACCTCAATAAAAGTATTATCCATCACTCACATATACAGAAAAACATATGAAAACAGGGCCCAGGTTGAAAAAAACTGAAGTTGCCCTTTAAGCTGTTCGGCTCCTCTAACACCTTGCGGTATTTTTCAGTATTTGTTCTTTTTGTATTTGGTGTCTTTGGTGACATCCCTGCGCGTTCTACAATAACATGTTCTACTCAGTTTTATCTGACAACGAGAAGGGAGGGGGGAGGAGAGCGCTGCTAGAAGCAACATGGTGGAGAACCCAAAGACCAAGAGGTTCAGAAGTGGATCCTACTAAAAAGAAAAAGCCTTCCCGTTTGGCAGAAGAAAGAGCGTGACAAACGGTAGCGGTGGGGAGGGGCGGGTTACACCGGGCCATACGCCATATTGAGGTGCCGGCTGTATCGTTGTAATAACGCAGAAATCCTCTAGGGCGATAGAAGTTACGCACTATGGAAGGGAGCTTCCTTGGTGCAATGGCGAATGGACAGGGATGATGAAGTGGGAGTCACTTAACCAGATTAGTAGCCCATTTAGGGAGGAGCCCCCTCTTCAGACTGCCAACAATGCTACAATTGGCCTGTGGCTTTTCCCTTGGAGGGCCCGTCTAGGAACCTCCTCGCCCCTTCCCCACCCACATGGGTGCTGCCACGCCTGGCAGCCCTGGAGGCGTGTCCCTCTTTGGCAAACACATGGACTGTGATCTTGGCAATGGCTCAGGTTCTGGTGATTCCCCTGAACAGGTAGTTCGCCAAAGTTTTCCAAGGTTGGTAGGTCATCACGACCCCCTGCCCGCTTTAGGGACTATGTGCTGTGTTTTACAGTTGTATTTATTGAATAATTGCCTCATGGCCTGTTTAGGCTATGTGTTATGTTTTACATGCAAGTAAGCAAATTAGCACATTTTCTGCAAGGGGGGATGTATGTGGGCGCAGGTGTGACGTGAGAAAGAGGCAACGTTGTTGTTACGGAGTTCGCGTGTGAGAGAAGGAAAAAGTGTGTTGGTTAGCTCCAAAGAGTATGTTCTTGAGTTTTTGTCAGCACAAAAAGAGTGGCTTTAGAAGCCCATTACACTTCAGAACGCTACATTAGTGCTTCACTTAATCATTGTATTATTGTCAGGGCCAGACATCCTTTAGGAGGCAAAAGGAAGCTTTATTTCAGCACAAAAACCTTATAGACAGGGGTATTTCACATGTCAGTCTGGTGCTATTAGGTAAGCTTGAGGCATGGCATGGATTCTTCATTATATTTTCCATTTCTCGATGCATCAATATTTAAACTGTTATCCGCACAGAGTCAGCCAGCTTAGCAGGCAAACAGACAAAAGAAGTCAGTTATCTAGTCCTAAATAAAACAGACAGTTACACAGCTTTGATGCACTGTTTGCTGCTAGAACCATCCATAGTCACACTCAATAGAGGAGACTTTTATGTATTTCCACTAAGATCTCTGGACAAGTGATGCAATTGAAAGTGTACACACACACACACACACACACACACACACACACACACACACACACACACACACACACTATATTCCCTCTCAATCTACTGGGACTTTCTCATACTCGGCCTTTGAATGAGCAGTTTGCGCAATTATTTTTGCTTATGTGTAACAAGCTGAATAAAAAATCAATCTTGATAAATTGTGGTGTCGTGAGCTCTTCAATTCATGACATTAGCCTGCAGGGCCACCATGTGTAATTGCCATCCCCGGGAAAGAAAATCCCCCCCGAGCCCTCTTTCTCGTAAATCAACCCTTACCACATACCAGTCCATATCTCCACGCATAACACTCAACAGTCATAATGATTTAATTTATGCAGCACAAACATTTATTCACTGTTGAATTGATTAGTGACTGTCTCTGTGGCTTAGTCACAGTCATGGCACTGTCAGTCTTCTCGGGCATTATTGCTAAAATGAGTTAACTATTACTGCACAAGTAATTACGTATTATGAGTAACACTCTTCATCTTTCTGAACCAATCAACATATTGACAAAATGCACCCCTCCAATGTGATTTGCTCATGATAAATGTCCAAATGCTGTATTAGTCTGAAGGCAATATTCTACTAGGAGATATACCTTGCAGTTTCATCATCCACACCTTTACTATTGATACTTGAGATTTCATATGATCAAGTTTAGTAGAAGCCCTAGGAGGGGTCCACGTGCACCCCCTTATTCTTTTTTTCTAGTCTATATTTTTTGCATCCTTAGGATCCCCGGAACAAAACCTGTCCAAAATGTGTTTTTTGCAATGTTTTATTACGAAACTATGGGATTGCTGCCAATATTGCCGATCAGACTGTCTTTCAAAGACTGTAGCACGCTCAAATTCTGAGCGAGCCCAAAGATAGAGATATCAATTTATTCAAGATAACCTCAGGTTTCCAGTGTGGCCAAGCTCATTCTAGCTTGTCAGGAAGGAGGCTAAAATCCTAATGATTTAAAGTCAGACAAAAATGTTGTGAGGGGAAAAACAGCCATCACTATGTTTTCAAGTGGTCCCTTGACCTGTCATCTCAATGTATGTGAATGGAAATGGGTAATATTGGTACCTACAGTACAGGCCTCCCCTATTCATACCTCATTTGTGCGACTCTAATGCGTTTTTGGGAGAGAACCATGCAGTAAATTGCATGCAGTAGCCTACAAATTTGTAATTTCCGCCTATATAAAAAATGGTGTATTTGACTATTTCTGCCCACTGGGGGTTCAAAAACAGTCACAGAATTGTATGAATTGGGTATGACTGGATAGCTGAGATGCTTGTGCATCCAATCAGCCAATTCATTTGTAATCTCAGTCCACGAAGTAGTGTAGTGACACGAAAGGTGCTTGTTGCTTGTCTTGAGCAATAAGGCCTATAAATACAAGGTGGGGGATTACATGTTAAAGTAACATTGCGGAGTTTTTCGGCCTTAAAATAATGTTTCCAGACTCATTGCAATGGTAGAAAAATGGTTAATTGGATGAATGGTGCTGCCGCCGCAGCCTGAGCGGGGTCGCGTCGGCTGAAACTGCACTATGTAACTTCCCTGCACGGGTACGAAACACTGCCCCCCCTCCTCCCCCCCTCCCCTCTGCGTCGAGGGAGAGACGTGGTGGGTAAAAGCGAAACTTACGGTTCCCCTCCGGTCGTCGTCGCCGCTGCCGCCGCCACCACCACCGCCCCCCGACCCCCCTCACCCCCTCCTCCCCTCCCCCGACCACCCGCCACACAGTCTCCTTGCAAGTATGTGGGAAATACTGTCGTTTATTAATGGGAATAAACGCTTTTTCCCCCCAGACGATAGCGCTTCTCAACCAGATGGTGGAAGCACTGAGCTGAAACTCCGCAATGTTGCTTTAAACAACAACTCCAGGCAAGTGTGGGAAGGCCTAAAACACGAATTATGAGGGCAGCATGGCTGGGTCTGTAAACAGACGTCAAATGATAGCAGAGGAGCTAAACCACTTCTTTCCCCGCTTTGAGAAACCCAAAGCATTCCAGTCTCTCACACACCGCTTGTAACGGAACAGCTTCGGTGATGATACGCTGGCTGTGTATATACTGGCCTAATCCTCCGGTCAGAGAAGACGCAGCAACTTCTCTCCTTTAGATGAATTTATTGACCTCTATCCAATTGAACATGACACTGGGGTACATTTGTAGTTGTGTGTGTGGTTTGTGATGTCTGCAAAGGACAACAATAATAAACAGTATTAATTAACTTACTTTGCAGTAGCATTAATAATAATTAAACTACAGTGGCATTAGTAATAGAATAACACAAATTACAACAGACGTGAGTAACGTGTCATACTGCAAATCGCCAGTAGGAGGCACTGTAGGATCATTAATCAACACAATGGCCTGGCGCAGCAGGCAGGTCACGTGACCAAGCTAGACTGAAACAGCCCCGTCAGCTACCGATCCGGTCAATTTAGCACACTAGCCTCACTGTTATAGCAGCTTCAATGAACGGCAGCTACACCGCTAAATAAACATTCACAGAAGAAAATAAATGTATGATAATTAACTGAGTTACATGTCGGACGGGCCGTCCGTATTCTATGGGGCTCGGTAAGACATGCTAAATGCTAAGCTAACGAGCAAACGAACATATTACCCTGCTAATATTATTATCTCTCGTCACACATGAAGTATAAATAACATTCATTCATCACGTAACTTACATCATCACCGACGCACACTGTTGTACAGTACAAAGAGATGAAGGAAAGCACTGGTGCTCGGCAGAAGGTAACTCAACCAGGTAACTGCACCGAAGTTTATTGAACACACTGCGCATGCGCAAACAGTCCATCAGTCTCTGCGTGAAGCAGCTTACTGTGACGTGTACTCCTCACAGCAGGGAATTCACAACAGCCGCCCCCACATTCATTCATGAATGTGTAGAAGAAGCACAAGTCCCTGCTGTTGTTAAGAGTGACTGGTGTCCTCTGGCATCTTGGGGAGCGGTACCAACTTGGTAACCGGACGAGTGTAGACTGTCCCTTTAATATTGACGTCCGCTGAACGAACAGTCCCATCATCGCTGGGATGAACTTTGGTGACCTTTCCTATGGGCCAGAGCGCCCTAGGAAGCTGGGGGTCCACTACCATAACCACTTGGTCAGCAGCGAGGCCAGCAGTAGGGGTCCTCCACTTCTGGCGGCGCTGAAGGTCAGGTAGGTATTGGCGGGTGAATTGGCTCCAGAACCGGTCTGCCAAGACCTGGCTATGCCTCCAACGGCGGCGGCCCAGAAGTTCACTGGAACCATATGCGGCTTGAGGAAGCGATGCGTCGTGCCGCCCCATCAGCAGCAAGTTCGGCGTTACAGGATCGGGGTCAGCCAGATCAGAAGAGGAGTATCCCAGGGGCTTTGAGTTAAGTATACCCTCTACCTCCACGAGGACAGTCGACAACACCTCCTCTGATATGACTTGATCCCGCAGCACGACTTGGAGTGAGGCTTTCACTGACCTTACCTCCCTCTCCCACGCACCACCGAAATGGGGTGAAAGAGGAGGATTGAATTTGAATGTAATGCTTTGGTCGGCCAACTGTTGCTTCAATGAAGGTTCGAGATCTTCCAGTGATTCTTTGAGCTCTCGCTCTCCCCCTCGGAAGTTGGTGCCTCTGTCGCATAAGATCTCGTATGGCTTGCCTCGTCTTGAGATAAATCGACGCAGGGCCAGTAAGAACGAGTCTGTGTCCATGTGTGGCAACAGATCAAGGTGGACGCATCTTGAGGTAAGACATTTAAATATTATGCCCCACCGTTTCTCATGTCTTCTTCCGATCTTTACTGTATAGGGCCCGAAGCAGTCGACCCCGGTGGACCAGAATGGGGGTTTGTTGATCCGGAGCCGCGCAGCAGGCAGGTCGGCCATCCTTGGTGCCACGGGGGTGCTCCGCCACAAACAGCATTCTGCACAGTGTTTCTGGTGTTTTTTAATTACCTGTCGACCACGTAGGATCCAGTAGTTTCTTCGGATCTCTGCGAAGATTCTCTCAGGGCCAGCGTGGTGCAGACGGTGGTCGTAATCCTTCACTAAGAGCTGTGTGATCAGATGATCAGGGCTGATGACAACAGGGTGAAGGCAGTCTTCAATCAGGTTCTCTGCTTTGCGTAGGCGACCACCAACTCGAATGAGGCCTAATACTTGATCGTATTCGGGACTGAGAGCACTTAAACGGCTGCCTGAACGGACTGGTTTGCCCTGTTTAAGTGCCTTTAGTTCTTCAGGGAAGCTATCGGATTGTATCCTTCTCAGCAGAGTAGTCTCCATCTCGATGTGGTCGGCGGCAGACATAGCTGGGGCAGCCGCCCCGTGAAGGGACTGATATGTAGCCTGCAGTAGTTCAGTCCATGTATTGTATTTAGCAGGATCAGGCTCATCGCTGCTGGTAGTAGAGATGTGACCACAGAAGGTTGGGGCTCTCAACTCATCAGGTTCCTCTGTGTGCACTGAGGGGTTCACTGGCCAGTGATCTGAAGACTGGAACAGAAACGAAGGCCCCTGACTCCAGCGGTTTGGCTGGGACAATTCGAGGAGGGTCTTCCCGCGGGTGATATCATCAGCCGGATTCAAGTCAGTGTTAACGTATCTCCATGATCCGGGCTTGGTGAGGTCCAGTATTTCAGTAACTCTTGTACCAACGAATACTTTGTACTGGTTGGACTCCGACTGTATCCAGCTCAGTACGGTTGTTGAGTCAGACCACAGCACCACGGATTGGATGGACAAAGTCAGTTCGGTCTGTAGAACCTTGGCCAGCTGGGCTCCTGTGAGTGCGGCGCATAATTCCAGTCTGGGCATCGTCTGTTGCCGCTTGGGTGCAACCCGCGACCTGGCCATAATGAACGACACGGTGATGCGTCCCTCTGGATCCTCCACTCGCAGGTAGGCGACTGATCCGTACGCCTTCTCCGAGGCATCACAAAAAATGTGAATCTGCCTCACTGATGAGTCGTTGTCAGCGGCTTCTGGAACATAACAACGGGGAAGAACTATGTTATGCAACTGAGGGAGCTCACCTTCCCATGCCTGCCACACCGGAAGTAGCTCGTCTGCAATAGGCTCGTCCCACTGTCTCTCTGTAGCCCACAAAGCCTGGACCAGGACTTTGGCCCGGGTAGTGAAGGGAATTATGTATCCGAGCGGGTCGTATTGTGAGGCAAGCACCCTGTACACGTTCCTCATGGTGGGCTGTTTGGATGATACAGGCTTACATTTATAACCCAGTGTGTCCGTCATGCAATGCCAAACCAGGCCGAGAGTGGACTCCCTCGGGTCAGCTCCTTCAGCAGTTAGCCACAGCTCGGATGTTGTTTGATCGCGCCTCAGTCTGGAGGTGAGAGATTACCTCTGTCCTGTTGGATGCCCACTGCCTGATCTCAAATCCACCTTTAGCGAGGAGGGCTCTCAGGCGGTCGAGAAGATCCTTTGTCTGCTGTGGTGAGTGGAGTGATTTCAGACAGTTATCCACATAGAACGAGGTGATTACCGTGTCCAGCAGGTCCTCGTTGCCACTCTGGTGATCTCGAACGTGACGCTGCACAGCGTATATGGCACAACACGGACTGCAAACTGTGCCAAATGGCAAGACACGCCATTCATAAATGTCAGGTGGTCTGTCTCTGTCCATGTCGCGCCAGAGGAAGCGGACAAGTGGGCGGTCTTCGGGAAGGAGTCTGATTTGATGAAACATAGCCTTTATGTCTCCGCTGATAGCGACCACATGTTCTCGAAACCTGAGCAGAACCCCCACCAACGACGGCCCGAGAGAGGGTCCTGGTAGCAGGTCATTGTTCAGAGCACTCTCTTGGTAGCGGAAGGAGCAGTTAAATACCACCCTTGCCTTTCCGTTATGATGTACTAAGTGGTGCGGAATGTACCAGGATTCAGTAGAACGATTGGCCTCCTCACTGGTGATCCTCTCAGCATATCCCGCCTCCACTAGCTTGTGTATTTCTTGGTTGTAGACTTTAGCAAGCTCCGGATTGGTCAACAGACGGCGTTCTGTAGAGCGGAGGAGGGGCATCACGGCAGCAGGTGATGCGCAGGGCAGAGCTACATTCCTCTTTCGAAGGAGGGGTGTTGCGTATCTTGAGACACCATCCACTATTACAGTGGTGCTCTTCTCATCCAGCATGGTGAGGGCTGCTTGGTCTTGCTTGGATCGCGTCACCTCTCTTTCGCTTTTATATGGCAAAATGTCAAGCTGCCACAGGCGTTGAACATCCCTTTGTAGGTCGGAGCAAGGTGTATCAACTGACAGGTGAAGGAAAGAGCTCTCACCGTTTGGATGTTGAAGAAAGTTAGTGGGTCCCTGCACTGCCCAGCCGAGTCGGGTGCAGACTGCTACTGGTGCTCCAAGAGATCCTGCACGTACTGGGTGGATTGGAGTTATTAGATGAGGGTGGTCAGATCCAATCAGTAGCATTGGCTGAACTTTGGTGAATGTGTGCAGGGGGACTCCTTTCAGGTGGTTGTATTTTCTTACCAGTTTGTCTCCTGGACATGACTGCTCAGCCAGTTGGAGTTCAGTCGCAGTGAATGCTTGGTTGATGGAGTGATAGGTACGTGGCTGTGTGTTAGCTGACACCTCAAATGACACTGCCATTCCCTGGAGCTTTAACACATCCTGTCTGATGGTCTTCAGTTTAAGTGACTCCACTTCTCCACACAACCCAAGGTGCTTGACCGCAGCAGACAGAATCACAGTACGCTCAGAGCCGTCATCTAACACTGCATGTGTGTTTAGTGTTCTCTTGCCATGACGGAGCAGCACTGGTACCACTTTCAACATGACGCGTCCTGAGTGGCTGGCGTGATCCAGATAAACTGCATTAGTTGGGGCGCTGACAGTGAGAATGTTTAGCTGTGGGTCTTGGGCCACAACTTCATGGAGTATCAGCAGGTGTTGTTTGTTGCATGTGGAGCAGAGTTTCTTTAGGGTGCAGCTATCTGGTGAGTGGCCACGCCCACATCTCCAACATTTTCCTTTGTCTTTAATCCAGGCGGCTTTCTCCTCAGTAGTAATTCTTTCGAACTCAGGGCAGCCGTTGAGGTAATGATCCTGGGTGGTTGTGCAATATGGACAATAGGGTTTAAAGCGCTCCCTCCTTTTACCCGTGGGCTGATCTTTCCTTGAGCCTGGCTGGAGGTAGGTCCGTTGTCGCTGTGGAGAGGTCTGCTGATGCTTGATTGTCGTGGAGTCGCTGCTGAAGTAAACAGAGGCTGGTTTGACCCACTGTGATTTACCTGCTTTACTCTCTCTCTGTGTGGTACGACTGGACTCAGCTGGGTTGGATTCTGCTGCACGTCGGGACACCTGGAGCACCTGAACCTTCATATCCAGCCATTCAGCGAGGTCAGGTAAGGTGTATGTCTGGTCGCTCCCACTGCGGATGATGCCTCTTTTAATACAGAATTCGGCGAAGCTATCCCTGTAGTGGCCAGGCAGCTTACCAAGGAGGGTGTCGACGTGGGAGCCGCACCGCAGCTCAGACTGAGCGGGACCGTCCATGCGACTTAACATCCCCACCAGTGTGTTTACAGATGAGGAGAAATCTTCGAAAGCCTTTGCGTCGCCAGGTTTCACGGGAGGAGAGTTCAATATAGTCTTTAATTCCCCTGAACCAGCTGTCTTGGCTGTCCATATCGTTGCTGCAGAGCATCCATTGCACTGGTGTATGGTGTGGAGTCATGTATGTATCTCTTTGCCATTTGGTAGGCACTTGGCAGTTTGAGATGATCAAGTAATACTTGGTATTTATAATCTTCAGTTAAGTGTCTGTGTGGACCAAGTAAACTATCCAGTCCCCTTTTCAGCATGATGAAGTCACTCTCCCGTCCGGAACTGAAGAGAGGCAGCTTGGGCTTAGGAATACCGTATGAAGCAGCAATCGCCATTTCTGTCATAGTGAGAGTTGCAGGATTGTTGTAGGGAGAGATGTATCCTGGTGCTGTAGGTGGAGCAACCATGGGCGTAAGCTGTGAGTAGTGTGCAGCTGATTGAGGTCCAGACTGGTATAGCTGTGGTTGGGCTACAGGGGGATATCCAGTCTGTGGAAGTGAGTAGACTGCTCCGGGATCAGTAGGTGGCTGATAAGGAGGGATAGCACGAGAGTTTGGCCTTGTCCCTTGTTGGTTGAATGAAGCAGGTTGATACCCAGCGGTGGTCCAGGTTGAGGAGTGGTCAGATGCTGGACAGATTGAGGATAACTCTGCTGCTGTGCAGTTGTGGGGAAGAGCTGTGGCATAACTTGAGACTGTGGAGGTGCAGGTTGGGCTGGCTGAGGTGTATACAGGGCAGGTGAATGTGTCAGCAGGGCTGCAGGATGATCTGGCAGAAACACTGTCAGTGGTGCCTGTTGAGCTGGTTGATGCCCGGCTGGACGTGCTGACCTGCATGCTGGATGGGCGGAGAAGGTGAATACAATCGCTGTGCAAGCGGAGTGTGGTGAGCAGACTGAACTGCAGGCAGCTGTAGAAACTCTGGCGCTAGTCCAGCTAGGGTAGCTGAATGATGAGTAGACTCACTGAGATCCAGCGGTTGTGTTGCTACCTGGACGGATGGCTGCAGAGCTCTGGCAGCCTGAGTCGTTGAGCTGAGTTCTCCGTGCTGTATGGGCTGTGCTGTAGGTGGGCGAGGCTCACTGTTGTCCAAGAGATGACAATATCCTCCATCAGCTGATTTCCAACTCATCCGATTATCCGTAAGGGGTGATACTCTGGGCCCTGTCACTCCACTGTGATGAATATGAGGAAGGCTCGAGCTCCGGAGAGGATATGATAAGTTGAATGGATGCTGCTGAGGGTGAGCTTTACCTTTAACACTGTCCATGGCTGACTGTAGCTGTTTCATCTGCTTAGTTAAGTCTTTCATGCGGGCTTCCATCCCTTCCAACCTCAAATCTTCTGACCCAGTGAGCACATTATAGTCTGGAAGCTCTTCCTGGTGCGCTTCTATCACTTGATGAGTAGTATCTCGTCTGTTCAGATAGCCCAGATAGCCAAGGTCGTCAATAACAAAGTCATGTAGGTGCTTAGGGAGTTGGTGAGACCGGCTTGGGCGGGACGCAGCTGGAGATTGTTCATCTGCATGGTTGCCAGAAGTTGCCATGGCGCAGTTATACACACAATCCGGCTCGAAGGACCACTTGTAACGGAACAGCTTCGGTGATGATACGCTGGCTGTGTATATACTGGCCTAATCCTCCGGTCAGAGAAGACGCAGCAACTTCTCTCCTTTAGATGAATTTATTGACCTCTATCCAATTGAACATGACACTGGGGTACATTTGTAGTTGTGTGTGTGGTTTGTGATGTCTGCAAAGGACAACAATAATAAACAGTATTAATTAACTTACTTTGCAGTAGCATTAATAATAATTAAACTACAGTGGCATTAGTAATAGAATAACACAAATTACAACAGACGTGAGTAACGTGTCATACTGCAAATCGCCAGTAGGAGGCACTGTAGGATCATTAATCAACACAATGGCCTGGCGCAGCAGGCAGGTCACGTGACCAAGCTAGACTGAAACAGCCCCGTCAGCTACCGATCCGGTCAATTTAGCACACTAGCCTCACTGTTATAGCAGCTTCAATGAACGGCAGCTACACCGCTAAATAAACATTCACAGAAGAAAATAAATGTATGATAATTAACTGAGTTACATGTCGGACGGGCCGTCCGTATTCTATGGGGCTCGGTAAGACATGCTAAATGCTAAGCTAACGAGCAAACGAACATATTACCCTGCTAATATTATTATCTCTCGTCACACATGAAGTATAAATAACATTCATTCATCACGTAACTTACATCATCACCGACGCACACTGTTGTACAGTACAAAGAGATGAAGGAAAGCACTGGTGCTCGGCAGAAGGTAACTCAACCAGGTAATTGCACCGAAGTTTATTGAACACACTGCGCATGCGCAAACAGTCCATCAGTCTCTGCGTGAAGCAGCTTACTGTGACGTGTACTCCTCACAGCAGGGAATTCACAACACCGCTGCCCGTTTTCTCTGAGCATTCTCCATGCACACTCTCCCTCCAAGAACATCAGGTTCGCAGTGGTTTTAAGTCAGTGAATCCGAGGAAAGCTGCTGATCCTGGCAAAGTATTTAAAGTCTGTGCTGACCAGCTGTCATTTACAAAATGCCTCTCACTGACACAAGCCACTGTCCCTCACTGCCTGAAATCAGCCACCATAATCCCTGTTCCCAAGTCCACCACCATCAGCAGCCGCATTGACTTCAGACCCATCACCCTAACACCTGTGGTCACTAAGTGCTTTGAGAGGCTGGTCCTAAAGCACATCAAGGACTGCTTCCCATCAGTTTGCATACAAGAGCCGTCTCAACTGCTCTTCACACTGGCTTACGTTACCTGGAACGTCCTTGGACTTCTGTTACGAATACGAATACAAATTACTTTATTAATCCCCAAAGGGAAATTCATTTGTCTGTCAGCTCATCGACCATTTACATTAGAGTTGATAGCTAGCTACATCTTCTTTCTCCATCCTGCAGTGAAGAGAGAGGAGCCGTCCACCAACATTTCTGCTTTCCTGGTCAATCAAGGTGCCATGAAGTGGATGATCCAAGTTATTCAGAATGGCCTCAACCATCTTCAGTGTGCATCTCTCCACCACATCCCTCAGTGAGTCCAGTGGACTAAGATCACAAATGAAAGGCTGATTGGATGCACAAGCATCTCAGCTATCCAGTCATACCCAATTCATGCAATTCTGTGACTGTTTATGAACCCCCAGTGGGCAGGTGTCAAATACACCATTTTGTATAGAGGCAGAAATTACATATTTTTAGGCTACTGCATGGAAATTACTGCATGGTTCTCTCCCATAACCTTATTAGACTCACACAAATTAGTTATGTCTGAATAGGGGAGGCCTGTAGGTACAGTACCAATATAACCAATTTCCATTCACATACATTGAGGTGACAGGTCAAGGGACAATTTGAAAACATGGTCGTGGCTGTTTTTCCCTCACAATATTTTCATATTGACTTTAAATCATTAGGATTTTAGCCTCCTTCCTGACAAGGTAGAATAACAAGCTTGGTCACACCGGAAACTTGAGGTTGTCTTGAATAAATTGGTATCTGTACCTTTGGGCTCGCTTAAAATTTTAGCGTGCAACAGTCTTCGAAAGACAGTCTGACCAGCATTGCTGGCAGCAATCCCACAGGTATCGTAGGGCTAATAAAACATTGCAAAAAATACATTTTGGACAGGTTTTGTTCCAGAGATCATCAACAGCTCTATTTTAGAGGTCCTAAGAATGAAAAAAAAAAATCCAGACTAGACATTTGCCAACAAATGCTGACATGAGTGCTAATCCCTAGCTTTTATGTAGCATACTGGATATTACTGGACAGTGTGTCAGCAAGCTGTGCCTGGAATATAAATGATGTTAAATGGACATCGATCATAGTCATTATTTTAGTGTCCAGGCTAGTAACTTTTTTTATTTTGCTTTACTCTTGTCAGTTTTGAGTGACACTGAACCAGTGATTCGAGTGAAAAAGCCCTGCAATACAGTAACTAGCCCGCAATGTTATAAGGTAAAAAAAAAAATAGCTGCTGAATATAGTGAAATATTCAAGAAGCGCTAACACATTTGTTGCAAGATAGTGTACACAAAAAATTAAATTAAAACAAACTTTTTCACATTTTAATTAGAAACCAATGTTATCATCCATTTACACTTGTTATGGAAGAGTTCCTTTGATTAAGTCATATTGGTGTAAGTGATGAGGGAGTACAGCAGTGTTTTCCACTGGCCACAACTGTTACAAAGTTGTGGAGATTGCAGACTCAAATGCAGAACAAACCAAAATGTATTTAAGAAAACGTAAAATAAAAGAGGTACAAAGAACAGAAACAAAGTATCAACTAAAAGGTCAATAGACCTAAGTCCTGGACAAGCTAGAGATATCAAAGTACCAAAAGAAAATCAGAAAGCTCAACACAAAAACCAAAAACCAAGAACTCACTGAAACTGGTACATGGATGGAAAACACAGAGCTCAGGAAACCGGGTAGAGGCAGGGAATGAACACAGACAAACCGACAAAGACAAAGGGAAGACAGGACACAAAACTTCAAAATAAAACAGGAACCAAAAACACAGACCATAACAGAGAGTATTTTATTCTTTCTGTCTATAAATAGGTTATTCTCACATTTGTGTCTGTATTGTTTTTTTCCTTTCTCCTCCTCTTTCCTTGCCCTTCTGCTGAACTTGGATCCGAGTTGTGCTTACAGTTATGTTCTGTGTGTCCTCTGGAAGTGTGTCAGCCCGCCAACACATTCCCAACTCTCATGGTCTCCATGTCTCTTTCTCAAACATCTACATGCCTCCATCTCTCTCTCTCTCTCTCTCTCTCTCTCTCTCTCTCTCTCTCTCTCTTCCTGTTGTCTTTCATTCCTCCCCTCTTACCCAGCCACCCCTTTGGCAGCAGTTTTTTTTTCCAGCAGGAGTGTGCTTCTGCTCTTTGTTGTTTCGAAGTGTTGCCAAATGTCCCCTCTGTCTTTCCAAGCCCCTATATCTTTTCCTTGCGTCCACCCCCTGTGTCCATCTTTCTCTTGTCGCTCCCTCTCTCTCTCTCTCTCTCTCTCTCTCTCTCTCTCTCTCTCTCTCTCTCTCTCTGTTTTTTGATCATTTCTGTTATCATCACTCTCATTTTTACTGCTCTCATCTTCTGCCCTCCACTATTCTTGGCTTCAGGCACTGCTCTGTCCTCTCATCTTCTCCTGTCCCCTTCCTATTTTTTCCTTTGCAACAAAAGAAACATATTTAGCCTGAACACAAAAACATCATATTAAAGGATGTAAATATATTGTATATAGTGTATATAGAGATATGGGTATAAACAGGTGAGTTATCTATTGGTTTTACTTCCAGGTTCCTTGACATTATACTTGACAGATATAAATAGATGGATGGATGGAGATACAGAGATCGCAGCAAGACTGACATTTATTAAGACATAAAAGAAGACACATGATGCAAACGTGCAAACAAAAACATGAGTCAATAATTTTTACATCACAGTGACACTAACAAGCACTTTTTGCAGAAAGGAAAAGGACAATTGAAGGTGTTCCTGTTACCTGATGAAATCTGTAGGCTCCTCATTGCCTCAGCCTTCGCACCTGACGTCATAAATGTGCACATAGTAACATTTTGTGTCAAACTAGAAACCTTGTAACCACACATCCATCACTGTCTTATAGATGGCAGATTGTAAAAATCAGTTCCCGGCTGTGTGGGCTGTTTTGGCAGTGAGGAAAGGTCAGTTTATATGGAATAACTCAGAAATGTCATAAATGTTTATGCGCATTTTCATGCTTGTCATTTCAGTGATATGATGTGTCAACCATGCAAGTGATCATGCACCATAGCCATAAAAACATGTCAGATATAATTGGCTCAGGTGAGCACACAGGGGCACATTATTTGATATTAAAGATGAAGACGGTGAGTAAATCATGCCAGTGAATGTTAAGAAAAAAACATACCCACATGTCATTGATCTTCATGAAATGTATCAGCAACATGAATGATGAAGAGCATACAAAGGAATGAACAATAGATTGTTAATCTCATTTCACTCCATTTGTACAGTATTACTGTCATCACACTCATTATCTCCCACCTATTCAATCAATAAACTCCCTCTTCTCCTTCACAGCCTTTTGTTGTGAAAGTCTGAATCAGTCTACTGGAAACTAGAGATTCAGGGAGCTGACATGAAACTTTAACTTTAAAATAACTGTAATTTTATGTGACAACCTCCACTGATTCAGGTTTTGTGTGCTCTCCACTGTTTGCACCGACTGTTTTGGCCAGTGGGACTGATTGTTGTCAGCACTCCACTGCACAACTCTGTACTGTCACGACTCAATTTCAGCCATAGGGCTGACTGTTCTTGAATTGTCATGTAAAATCACTATATTGAGCCAAAGCAGAGAAGAGTCAGATCTGTCAGTTGGGGATCATGGTGAAACCACCTTTGTAATGTTACCATAAACACTGAGGGCCCTAGTTTCCTAGACCAAGCGAAGTCTAAGTGCAGCGCAGCTTCGCCACGCCAACGGGGTGTGGCCCAGGTCCATTTCGCAAGATTGGTGGGCCGCGCAGTCAGACTTAGACCAGCGCAGCCCCTCCCCTCGTCCCTCCCACCGGCGCAAACGGTGAAGAGGGAGGAGACAGGGCGGGAGGGAGACAGGAGGAGGAGAGAAAGGCGTGGAGTCGGTTTGACACAGCCGAGTCAGATCTTCACCAATCAAAGGAGCTCCTCTCCTCACCTTTAACTGCGCGGCGGGTGATGCGCGCTGCAAGTTTGTCATTTTATACTTGGACATGGACGGAGGAAACAGCGACGCCAGAGGCCGAACCTCTCACAGGAGGAAACAGCTGTTTTGGTCCGGAGGTCCGAGCTCAGAGTGACCAATAATGAGTTTACTAATATACTTAACCAGGATTGATCTGATACACTGAGAACGGCTGCCCAATGTAAGAAACAACAACTAATAAACTAATAAAGAAACTCACATTTATTCAAACCCTGTGTATAAGATGAGAGGTGTAGGCTACACTAATCACAACATAAACAAAGACAATGTGGATGAAATCAGCGTAAAGGACGCGCTCTCTCTCTCTCTCTCTCTCTCTCTCCCTCTCTCTCTCTCTCTGTCCTCCTCTCTCTCTCTCTCTGTCCGTCTCTTTTTTTCTCTTTTTTTTTCTGTGATAGAGATGCTGAGTATACTGTAGTAGGCTATATACTGACTATCTGATACCGAGGCTGTTGTGGTGGACTAAGAGAGATAATGATTTGTGTTTTGTTTTTCATTACGGCTGCGTGATGCGGTCGCACGCGCTTATGAATTAATAAGTAAATAAATAAAGGGGATCATCACAAGGGCAGAGTGGTATGGCAGTGACATGCAGTCATCCACCCTCACAGTCCTGCTTTTGGGACATCCACAGCTGCTTTTCAGTGCCAGTTCGTCCCTGCTGTGTTAATTCAGGTGGAGTTTCCATTGCGCGTGCCACAGCCTTTGATCTCTGCTTTGATCTGACGTCAGATGTGACGGGACAATCTATATAGATATAAATTCACATGTTGATTCCGTTAGTTGCATTAAATAGTGGTTATTGTGGATATTTATTGCATTGAAATGTGTCTGGAACTGTGGAAATCTGCCTGTGAGGTCTTGGTGACGTGTGTGCACTGCAGGTCAGTCAGCCAAACTTCCACTGCACCTGCTGCGCTCCGCCCTGCGCTGAGATTAGACCTGGTTGGAGGTGGCGAGCTTTCAGCGCAACCTCGGCGGGACATTTTCGCACAAAACTTCCACTGCACCAAGCTGAATCTGTGACGCCTCCCCCTGCTGCGCGGCCACGCCTATCTCAGCGCAGCGCGATCTGCCAATCTTCCAATCTGACTTTGCGCTTGGCTGCGCTGGTTCGAAACTTTGCATTTTAGTCCAGGCTGCGTTACCTTGCGCCACCTGCGCTGCGCCAGCAAACTAGGGCCCTGAGTTTAAAGAAAACTAAATTATTTGTTTGTACGGGTTGGTGAAAACAAGTTTCTGCAAAGGACAAATAAAGCTGAATTTGAAACAATTTTCTTCATATTGGATCATAATTGTATTACATCTAACACTGGGCACGAGGCGAATTTTTCACGCGATAAGATTACATACAAAGTCAATGTACAGACACGAATGGTGCGACGCGAATTAAGCGAAAACACGAAATTCGCCCATTCACTCGAGTTCAAAATATTGAACTCAAGCAAAATATTCGTGTGAATGCCGCGAGTAAAAACAAATATTCCAGCGGGCAAACTCAAGCGAGTAGAACAGTACAATCTGGTATAGTGCATCAAATGGCAACATTTATGTTCTAACTGTACATTGTCCCTTTTAAATAAATTAAAATTGAAATTGAAATTGAGAGCGAGGCGAATATTTTACTCGCATCTGGTGTGAACGCACCGTAAGGGTAATAATTTTGATTGCAAGTCTTTGTCTATTTTATTGACTTTCATCATAGCTACAGACAGGAGTGCATTTTACAACTTATCGTATCACTAAACCAAGACCATAAGCATAAATACTAAATTTAATTATTTGAATATCAACTTAAATCCTCTTTTCCTTTTCCCCAAACTGATGTCTGATGTGTTTTTAGTTGTACTGTAGGTTTCAGTCCTGGTTGATTTGGCTCTAAAGCACAGACATCTTGTCATTTGAAGAAAGACATTGTGAAATAAAGGCCTTTTTCTATGATTCTGTGAGCAACAAAGATGTGATTTTATGCTGCACACTGCAGGAGTCCGCAAACAGCAGGTCACAGTGAAAGGAGTTTGTTACCTTGCTGGGAAGTTGTGTGCAGCCTGTCACCTATCTCTCCATGTAACAGCTCACTGTCGCTGCTCCTTCTTGTTCCATTACTCTGAGTAATATTTCAAACTAGTGTCCCAATGGACAGGGACATCAGTGATTGATGATCCTCAGAACCATCCCCGATAGCTCAGACCCTTGCAAAAATGTCAGGAAGACATTTGGGTTTTTTGTTTTTTTTCATTAATGTTAATGTTAGGCTGCATGTTAAAGAGGACACTTGTGCAAGTGAATGCAAGTGAACTTTCAAACCAAACAAAGCAAATTAAGCAGTCAGAGAAGGTCATAACAATAGCCTGAGGTTACAGTTTCCAACAATCATTCGGCAAATATTTGCATTTGACATACATCCCTTATACACGAATTCGGCGAGCGATTTGTGTATGCCGCCATCTTAATCATGTGGACAGGCTACATGAATAAAAACAACAACAACTTATGCTTTGTTTTAGATATTCAAGAATATTTTATTGATCAGCTGGCCACCGATGATCAGAAAAAACATCAATTACAGGTCTCCGATTTATGGTCAAAATTACCTGAGCTCCAGATGGGTCGGACATATTTTACACCGGCTTTTAGACGACCATAATCACATCACATTGAATGGATCAGTTGAGACAGTTTCACAACTTTTACCACGATGTTATTGGTAACTGTAGAGAATGGAGAGTAGCCAGGTTGTACAGGTCAGCTGTGACTGCGTCGCGGCCGGCTGCTGCTGCTGCTCCTTATGAGCTCCTGCAACCGGTGTACGTAACGTTACGGTCTCTTCAAACAACACGTGACACCCTCCTGAAGTAAGGGGCTGTGTTTTGCTGATATTAGAGCAGTCGAGGATGGCACATGTCCAGTGTTGCCAACTTGGCGACTTTGTCGCTAAATCTGGCGACTTTCCAACCCCTTTCTTGGTGACTTTTTTTGTCAAAAGCGACTAGCGACAAATCTACAGCGACTTTTCCCCGTGGATCTTACAAACTTTTCAGGACCTGAAATCACGTTATCCCAGCAGTTTTCCATCAAGCAGCGGCGCTCCAGCGGGGCACTCGCATGTATTCAGCCTACACACAGTAGTGTCACGGAGATGCCTCCGCTGCATTCAGAGCCGCACTGCATCCACGCCACAGACATAAAGTTAAGCGCCGCGTGGCCGCCGCCCCCCCACTGAGATGAATGACGTCATTTACAGGACTAATAGCGACTTTTACGTCTGCCAATAGCGTCTTTGCTAACTGAGGAATTGGCAACACTGCACATGTCCT